>NC_056739.1:1308085281-1308232781 GCF_019279795.1 Protopterus annectens
TCTCCTTGTTGAGCTTGCTACACACCATGGCCGGGACCTGACGGCAGGTGACAGGTACCTCTCTGCCCCCACTCCCGGGGGGGGGCAAGCCCCATCCCCTATGGCGGTTCCACCCGAAGGTGGTGTAGGGCAATGGAGGAGGAGGTCCCAGGCTGGGCCCCAGATGTGCTGGCGCTCGGTGCCCTGGCTAGCTGAGGTGGGACAGGTGGGTCCGCTGGGACCGGCCTTCCCATACGAGCTATGGTGTTGCAGTTTTAAGAAAGATATCAGTTAGTAATAGTCAACAGCATTCAGGATTAGTTATAACAGCATGTATAGGTATTCCCATTAACCCAAGACACCAGATTTACAACAGTTGCAGAGTGAGCAGAACACATGCATATATGGGACAACAGTGGCCATTATAACATCATGTAGGTTTCATTGATGGCAACAGGCCACCAATATGGGAGTATTTTAACATGGCACATGCATGGAACCAAATGTGAATATTTATAAACCAATAGGACATATGTTCCAACAAAAGTTTGGAGTGTACATGTACCCATTGAGGTGTGTAATTAGGTTATTGTTGCACATATGGTGGGGGTGAGAGAGAGAGGTCAGTTAACAACTAATATATCCCTGTAGTTTTCATAACTTTTAAGTAAAGTAAAAGCACCGAAGACTCAGCACAGATGCCAAAATTAGGGCTGTAGGTTGTAAATGATAGTCCAAACCCGAAATTGGTTCCAAAATCAAACAGCAACAGTTTAATGAAAATCCATCCTACAGCCCTAATTTTGGCATCTGTGCTGAGTCTTCGGTGCTTTTACTTTACTTACAAGTTTTACTTTTGCACCGTCCATTTTTTCTTTTACTAGTTTTCATAACTTTCTTAGTCACTGCAGTGATCTGTCCCTTACATGTATTATTACACTACCCAATATCCTTAGTTTGTACAATGGTATGTTTGTAGATTTGTATATATGTGGACCGTATCTCACATATAGGCTACATCTCTTACCTGTTATAGCTGCTGAGAAAATTATTGTTAACACTACCTGACAATTTCTACACATACTCCCAAATTCCATGCTTGTAGACAGGTATATAAGTGAACTGTATTGTACCTACAGTCTACACCTCTTACCTGTTATAGCTGTGGAGACAATCTTTGTTAGCACTACCTGACAAATACTACACATACTCCCAGATTCCACATTGATGTTATACACATACCTAACAATCTGTTATTGCACACACTCTGGTCAAGGCATGACAGGATGGAGGTGTTAATGTGACATATTTTGAGAATTGCTGTCATACACTTTGGGTGAGATGCTACAATGACAGGTTTGTTTCCATATACATTCTCTGACTATATATGTACAGGTCTGACTATCAGTTATATGTCAGTAAACGCTGCCTACATTTCTTGGATCATCACACTGATTTGTCAGGGGAACAGGTTACTGGGCAGCAGATTTGGGCCATTTATCTGGACATGCTGGACAGATCAGAACAGTTGAGAGGTATGACTATGCATACAGCTTATTACCTGAACATTCTGCCACAGTCTGTACAGTTGATGGTTATGATTATGCTTACAGCTTACTATCTGAACATTCTAGCAAAGTCTGTACAGTTGTTGGGTCTAATTATGCATACAGCTTTCTATCTGAACATTCTCACAAACTCTGTACAGTTGTGGGGTATGATTATGCATTCAACTTACTACCACTCCTGGATTCAAACCCCTGCTGTGTATGGTAAAAATATTACAGTTGACATCACAGTACACTGTGCTATCAGGGAACTGGTGTGAAGCATTCCACTGTTTTCTGTCTAGGTCTCCCTCAGTTGTACAATATGACTGATCTCTTGGGACTTCCAACATTGTTATACTGAACTTCCTACACATTTTATCTGCGTTCAGCAGTGTGAGTAACACTGCTTAATACAGTACTATTTATAGAATGCAACACTACAACATATGAAAGCAGAATGTACACAAGCACTCCAGGGGTTATACTTTTATTCACAAGATATTACACCTTTATTTACACACAACCTATATGACAGTCTTCCTGCCATATTGTCTAGTTTATTCAGTACATCCCATACACAATACATTTTTATACTGGTACAACACTTTCTAGAACCATTGTATTTATTTGTTATGACAGTACATGCAAGATTATTTCTAACCTGCCTAACGATGCAGCCTTTGCAGCCTAGCAGCATAGGCTTGCTGGTTCACAGCCCACTCATCTGCAGCTGTCAGAGAGATAAAGTGATATTTAGCCATTACCTACTCATAGTATACACAAGCTAGGCAATCAATATCTATGTAGCAGACTGAGTACTTACTCAGTGCTGGGGCATCAGCCACCCCCCTTGATTTTTGGATCCACTGCTCCAAGAGATCACCCCTCCATTGCTTCAGGTCAGCATGATAATGCCTGACCTGCTCACCAGTCGGGAGATACCAGTGGCACTGGTGAGGTCACGGGAGAGACTGTCCCAGGCCTCCACTTTATACTGAGAGCCCTGGTACTGGCCATGCAGCAGTCTCTGCTCATGGTGTTTTACCAGGAGCCATACCATGAATCTGGACTCCTGGGTGCCCCAGCATTGCACTCTAAATTGAGTGCCTTCCCCAACACCAGCCATTCTGCCTTCAGTAGGGAGCTGCAACCAGTTATGTGAAGTATTCGCATCTGTGGTGTTTAAATACATCTGATTTCCCACACCTTTCAGTGATTGGATGGTTTTGAAAATGCTAAGCTATGGGCACACCTGCTTATCTAATGTTGGCAATGCTTATAGGGATATACCACTGGGCAGATTGAGTTAGCCAACCTACACATTGCTTACACCAACTAAGCTGAGCTGTGCAATGCTTGGCGTTGCTTAATATTTAATTTGCATTATATTTTCCTCTTGGCATTGATTTATTATTCGTTACATCTTGTATATGTGTCTGGTATCCATGATTCATGTGTACATACACAGTATGGGGTCCTGGGGACTTCAACACTTTATTACAATAACACCTCACATCTAACCTTACTGCAGTACTCCAGTTTACATATTTATGTTATGTAGCGGGTTATATAACATCACACTGTACATAGATTCCTTTCACATGTTCAGTTTGATTTTCCTATGGTGAGGATCTGTTTGTTGAAACCTCAAGCTTATGCACTGCTATGATGGCTTAGTGGTTAACTACTGTAATTGTAGTGTACAGGGTCCTGGGTTCGAGCCTTGCAGAGGCTGTTTATTTTGTTGCTGGGCAGAACATGGGCCATTGGATACAGAGTGATTAAGGCACTTTAAAGCAGTTGTAAGCGAGTTTGCGCGGAGGTAAGCACTGCTAACGTCTGGTTACAGTTTCTTATACTCAGTTAGCTTCTAAATTGCTTAATCTGTGTAGGCAGTGTTTGCCCCCATGCAAATGCACTTAAACACGCTTACTAGTGCTTAAATATGCTTACTACTGCTTATTTGTGCTTAAACCTGCTTACTAGTGCCTTATTCATTATGACACTGACACTTCACATGTGCATTTCCTGCAGTACTCCAGTTCATAAATATATGTTATTTAGTGAGTGTTGCAACAAAAAATATTGGTAATAACGTGCTTTGCCATGTAAAATAGACTGTGCTGCAGTGGAACTCAAACCAGGAATGTCTGTTCGTTAGGCAAATGCTCTGCCCACAACACTATTACTGTACTGCTTCATTTGCATATATCTTCCTTGTTATCTTCTTCAGCTTTTTAAGCTGCTTTAACTGTAGCTAAGTGATGGGCACACCCACGCACCTACAGTTAGCTGTACTCGGATTTATAAAAAAAAATAATAAAAGGGAGTCTTCGTTTAATTTATATATACTGTTGCTGTTGTACACATGGGGGACTGTTGGTGGAGATATGCGGACACCTATGAGCAGTCTAGTTCATTTCTTACCACTTTCTGCTGTTCTACATTGCAGGGGCATGTTTATTCTGAGATCTCTGCTCTCAGACATGCCCCCTGCACTCATACACACTCCATGTAAGCCTAGGAGCTCGGGCAGTATGCCTTATTAATATGCATGGCACACTGCCATCCTACTCCTAAACAGGCACTAAGCTAGTCCTGCATGGAAGATTAATAAATCTGGGAGAATGTTTTTTCTCCCTTTATGGTAAAGTTATTTCTTCACGATGCTACCATTGTTCAGTAAGCTGTGTGGGGTTTTCTATCAGTTGCCTGGAGACCTATCACCAGTAGAAATATAGGATACAAGTTCAGTTTTATTCACTGCTGGATAGAGTAGATATGGTTGCATATCTACTGTTTCATTGCAGCTAAGAATATTCTGCAATAGTGAAGTTTGGCCTGTTAAGTATATTTATGTTGCATCTTTTAGCTGCTGAGTGTATATGCTATTGCAATTCATTCACAATTGTGAATTGCACTCCAGCATAGAACTGCTTGACTGTAGCACAAGTTATAAGATTTATGGATATATTCCAGTTTTGATAGCCTTGAAATGCATATTGTAGCCACTGTATTGTTTTCTTTTCATTTTGTTCTATGACATTGTCTTCCTTTTCACTGATATCAGTTGCTGACAGGATATTATGTCTGCTTGTTTTCTGGGTTGCTTTTTCACCTACTTACTGTTTCTGAGGTAAAAGTTTTTATTTCTGGACTCCTCAGTTTTCAAGACATTTTCAGCTTCTTTTGGTAAAGATATGTGAGAGAGAGAGAAATTCCTTCCAATCTAGAAGGTTGTAATAACTCTTTAGACATGATCTGTGACAAATATAAGGAACCATGATTATTTTACTGTACCATATAATATGTTGCATCTGTCGCCAATGTCAGTAAGTTGACATATAGTATAGGGACTTTGTAATGTTGTGCAGTGACAAAATGATTCTACAGGAAATTACAGGACTTTGGGCATAGCTTCCAGGTTACACTAGAAAATGCTCACACCTAGGGCCTCTAGTGTAAAACTTGTTCCCTACCCTGTTCCATTTACCTTTGGTATCTGACATGAATTATAATATACAGATAAAAGATATTAATAACAGAAGTTTAGGCACCAACGACTTCTGATTGTTCTTTTCACTGAGCTGAATATACCAATTCTAGCACTTGATCCAATAAGCATCCCTAAATTTTGAAATATTTGTATCTCACTCATACAGCTCACACACTGCTAAAGAGAAGCAGACTTATACTGAACACAAAAAATAGTCTGAAAGCCAACATTTATAAATTATGCCATTTCTGTTTTGGCGTGTCTCCTTCTTGTCTGCTGTTGATAGACACAAAGTATAATTTGTTAGTTTTGTACACTATGATAAGTAATTACCACTGCATGTTAAAAATGTGGGTAAAAGACATACTGTATACTTCTCAACTATCACTGATTTTGCAGAATGTCTCTGATTTGGCCTCATATTTTTGTTCAGTCCCTCACAGATTTGGTCTCATATTTTTGTTCAGTCCCTCACAAATGTTTGATTTTCTGTTAAATCAATGAAGATTATAATCAGTCAATAATGCCAGAGATTAGAGTTTCTTATTACTTAAAAAATGCATGTTGATGCAAAACCGTTTGTTCTATTAGCTTTTTAAGTGAATTAGAGTAACATCTAAAAATTGTGCTTGCTCCCACTATGTTTGGTGTTGCCTATAATTCTTGAGTAAAGACATTGAGAGGTAGTGGAACAAAGCAGTAAACTGTGAATATGTTGACAAAAAGGGATTCCAGTTGCATGTTCTAGGATCATAAGCATAACCCTCAAAACAGTGAGAGTTTAAATAAGATTAAAGGGGAAATATATACCAGCTCGGGAACTGTTGGATCTCTATTTCCTGTTCTACATGGTACAGGAGGGTTTTCCCTGGAAAATAATTGCTTTTTTAAGTGTAACAGTGACTTGCAGAATTTGCTGTTATTTTCTAAAGATTGCAGTTACTTTTTTTTAATTGTGGTACTTTCATGGAAGAATTTCAAAATCCTGATATAGCATCACAAAAAGACAATAAGCTAACAAGTAAATTGACTCTATTGCATCCAATCTAGAGTAAATTTGAATTCTGGACTCCTAGTATGATGAACCGATTAGGTTAGATGGATTACTTGATTAAAACAGATTACATTGCGCTATCTTTAAATTATACAGGCTTAGATGTTTCATATATTCCATAGTCATAATTTATGGGCATGAATATGGATGGGGCATGCATTTCAGAGATGCTGTTTCACTGTGGATATGAGCTGAATAGTAGTAATATGGTTTTGTGGGGGATGCAGCTAGTTTGCTGCTACTTTAAGCTATTTGCTCTCTCTCTTTCTCTCTCCCTCTGTGTTCACAAGGCATAATGTGCAACAGACACAACTGCAGTTTTTCCTGCTACCTGAGTGGGCAAAGGTGTTCATTAGCTCAAAAACTTCTTTTTTCTTGCTGCACTTTTTGACAGTTGGAGTCAGTCACTGATTCTGACCATGAGCATGAGTCAGTCACTGACTGCCAGAAAACTTCCTGTCATATGACACCAGCTTCTCCAAGAACAAGTGCTGTTTCTTCATCTTGATTCTTTATAAACCACTGTCTTTATGGCTTCTCTCAGAGGCAGCAATTCAGTGGCTGTGCCTAAAATGTGAAGCGCTATTAAAATTACTGAAAAACTCTATGACTTAAATAACTGCAGTTTATTTATATTGCACAATATGTCAAAAATAATATCTGCCTCTTTGACTCTGACCATGACCCCACATCCCTGCGTATACTACAGGAGCAAGTGGATGCAGGAATGAAGGAAGCATGCTTTTTCTGTTTCCTTGGTTTTTACAGTACCAGTTTAGAGATGACTAAACAAAAGCAACACCCATTTGTAGCATGACTATGAACTTCTTGAATTCCAAAGTATAAAACACGATTGACTGAAGTACAACTGGCAGTCATTATCAGATGTTGAAGGACACTCATACGCATCTAGTCCTGCAGTAGATGCATGCATGCATGTTTGTCACTATGTGCCTTACTCATAAACTGTAAGCACCAGAAGCAACTGGCTTTGACCTGTAGAATCCTATGATAAAAATCTATATAAACATGAAACAGAAGAGTTAAGCAGAGCTAGGTTTATTGTTTGGCATAATGTGCCTTCTGTTTAAGATAATACACACCTTCTAGCATCACCCTCCTGTCTTCATTCTCCTGTTGATTTCAAACACCTCACTCGGACTTCCAAACTCATCATATCCAGTTTTTAACTAAACAGTTGCAGCACAATGCACTCATGCACTCACCCTTACAACACCACTGTAATGCCAGTGGTACAGCTCCTCCAGCCTTTGCTTACAAAATTAGGGGTACGCAACAGCAAATGTACAGACTCTGAAGGCAGCACATGAATTCAACATTCTCTGGTTTCTCAATGGATTTTATAGCACTTCAACATAGAGCAGCATTCAGGAAGTTTAACCTCTACTAACAAATACTGACACATCTGTTCCTTACAAGTCAAACAAATTACAATATTCAATGATCATTTGTAAATTCTGTCTTCTTTGATAATCATTCTTCCTTTTTCTTGACTTTGTTGATATCTGAAATGGGAATCAAATATCTGTTTCTCACTAATAGGTAGGTCTACCTTGATGTTATTTTCCATTATAGAACTATTTGTGACTCTAAACATTTTGTGCCATTTGTTTTAAAAGTGATCTTAAGAATACCAAGACCATACCCTGGTCTCTGTTAGTTGTTTGCCCATTTCAAAGTAACATCTCAATAAACTGTTCATTATGTCATACGTATCTACACAATAGTACACCAGAATGCCATCATCAGATTCATAGTATTTACAGAGCAGTATAGCGGGATGTCAATATTAGAATTTCAACCACATAAACAGACAAGAAGACAGAGCAAAACAAACAGAAATCCTATTTTCAAACAGACATTATTAACAATATAAAGAAGTAGGTGAGTATTAAAAAGGGTGAAACAGATGTTAATCTAATTCTGGATATTTTGTTTTGCAAAGCTGTCCCATAATTCTTGATTCATTAGAGCCCTTTAAACTGCCACTTCAGATTGTTCATTGTAAATGCTTGTTATTTCTTTTCAAAGAAAAACATGAAATGATGAATCAGTGTCAGAATTTAAAAAAGGAGTAGCATGCCAAACAGGAGAGACCATTCTGTGAGAAAAAATACATGTAAAATGTTCACTGCTAATAGGCACAGCTGGTCTGAAAGCTACACACTTATATACATTTACTGTACATATACACATAATATAGTTAAAATTACAAGAGACAGCACATCATGAGAGTGTTTTCCAGCAGGATAAATGTTCAGGCAATAATAGCATTAGCTACATCAGTGAAAACTAGACGACTTGGTCTCTGCAGGGTTCCCTGACTTGGCATCAGGGTCTAAAGGGAAAAAAATAAAAATGCTGTTAACAGTTTGCTCAGATATAATATGTCTTTTATAGCATGCTTAGATCATTAAGAAGAGAATACAATTAAAATTAAAGGAGGGCAGTTGTCTTTTTTTGTCAAGAAACAGAATAAGCAGACAAACATTTAACCAGACCAGGCAGAATGCCTAGTTAACACAAATTTACCACCATTTTAGACTGTGACCAAGAAATGTATCAGCAAATACAAAAATAAAGAGTACTAGAAAGAAATTCAAAAAGTCTACCACATTGAGAAACAAATAGACACACACACACACACACACACACACACACACACACACACACACACACACACACACACACACACACATACGCACAAAAATAATAATGATGCACAAGAGCTAAATGATGCAGGCAAGGTCTTGGCATAGCTGCTCATCTTCTAGGAAGTCTCCATCAAATGGATTTATTGATATTTCTTTTGATCATGGTTTGTCTAAACAATATGCACTTGCACTGAACAAACTAGAGAAACTAGAGATGCATTGCAGTAACTTTGCTCACTTTTCTCCACTGTAGCAATACCTTGGCATTGGTGTATATGTATATATATATATATATATATATATATATATATATATATATATATATATATATTTATAGATACACACACACACACACACACACACACACACACACACACACACACACACACACATACGCTTGGGATGGGGGAGGGGGAATCAGAGGGCTTACCCCTCTGTAAATGTTTAAATAATATGTTTATCTTAATTTATATATTGTATATTATATATTTATTGACATTTGATTCCTGGGAAAGTCCAAATGGGTAGAAGCCCATTTTCAGTGAAGGTCTGGGACGAAAAGCTCCAAATTATTACAAAACATTTTAAGAACAATAATTTCTCAGTCTTCAAAAATAAAACAAAAACATCTGCAGTTTAAATACTTTTAACAAATTAGACATAATATAAAAACATTGGTTAAGAATTGATACAAGTTATATGACAATTGTTTAATATTTAGAGAAATTTTTGACAGTTTGTAGAGAAATGAAAGGTAAGCTAGTCTAATACAAACAGGAATTGCCATATAAATTTGCAGCATAAAGTGAGGGAAAACAGTCTTATAGTATGTTTAGAGGAAGTCAGGGAAGAGAATTTGATAAAAGTAAGGAAGTAAGCGAAGAAGGGAGAGTAAGGAGGTATAAGGAATAAAAAGATACTTGTTCACATTTAGGGATATAGTTTTTCCTGGTTTTGAACAAGAATAGAGGCAGATTTTAGCTAGGAAGTTTTTCAGAGTGGTTTTGAAAGATGGGAGGGAGAGTATTGACCTGATGGATATAGGCAAGGAGTTCCAGGCCTTAGCAATGATGTACAAGTATAGACAATGCCCAGCAGATTTGCTAGGTTTGTAGACAGGAGTTTTTGGTCACTGGATTGCAGCGACCAACTGGGAACCTAGTTGTGTAGAATCTTTCTAGTGCTTGACAGGCAGATGATGCTGGATAATTTTATAGGTGGTAAAAAGCTGTGTATATGTTAGTTGATGAGGCACTTCTAACCAATTTAGGCTTTTAGTACTGTACAGTGGTGAGTTCTGAAATGGGTATTTTCTGCAAATTTAGCAACTTTTTATAGCATTGCTCAGGTTTTAATTTTTGTAAAGCCTGGAGGTTAGTAAGGATGGGAGCACCATAAAGAAGAGTGGGGAGAAGATAAGTACTGCAAATGTAGTTTTAATTGCATTGGTGAGAAAGTTTCTAGCTCTGTAAATTATTCCTGGTTTTTGATGAGTTTTTCCGAGAGTGACCTAGTGAGGACATTTGAAGTAGAAGTCTGCTGTGACAAACTGTGTCAAAGGCTTTAGGCAAGTCTAGAAATAAGTAAAATCTCCTGCAGGATGAACTCCTATCCCCTACACAACATGGCTTCCATGTGGCATGAGGATTCACTAACCGAGTCAACTGAGCTGGTTTCAAAGTTTTTTGGTATGTCTTCTATCCTTCCCATAGTACTAGCACTCTGCTGTCATGTTTCTGTTATCTCTACCACATTGACTTTGATCTCCATTGTTTGTAGGTCCAGCTCAGCCATCTTCTTCCCCAGGCTTTGGCTGAGTTGAGTTCTACCTTAAATTGTTACTCCTGTATCCTTTTCTTGTTTTTCCATCATTTTGCCCCCCTCATTCGTGACTTCCTTGAAAGTCTTGAGTTCATTCTTTGAGTTAAATAGTTTAGAGGTAAACATGCAGTGTGTCAGAGCAGACGTGAAAGCTGGTGAAATGCTGTATTACACAATAAGAAAGTTTACCAGAAGACAAGAAGTAAGATAGCTGACAAAATAGCTACTAGCTGCTAAACCATGCTCTGGAGTAATGATAGTATATATGCATGCCAGCTTTGTCAAGTCACGAATAGGAAAGAGAGTCTAGAAGAGGTCAACAAATATGGTACATAATGTTAAGGAGATATGAAAAGAGCTTAAGTCCAATAATGTCTTTTAGAAAAAAAGGCAGGAGGGGTGATAGAAACTTTATCACACAGTGATTGGTAATTCTAAACTGATACCATATTTCAAAAAGTGATGAAGGAGAAGAAGAAGAAGAGGAAAACAACATTAGAAGATACAAGGTGGCAGCTTTGCCTAGCCCCTTCCTAATGAGACAAACTCAAAAATAGTTACAGTACAGAAAAGAGCATAAGACAGACCTAGGGCAAGTGTTATATACGTTTTGGAGAAATAAGCTGTTAGATGATAAGGAACTACAGGTTATGAAGGAAAACTGGAGATGATTTATGAAAAGTATTAGCAATAATGAGTTCAGGCTGTAACTATTTTGCTGTTAGAATCTGTATTTCTCTAGTTCTATGTTGGATGAAGAAAGTGGAATATTTCAAATGCAAGAAATAGCAAGACAACAGATCACTGCATGAAGATGGTGAGGGAGCTGCTCAGAGTCAACGTAGCGAAGTACTTTCTTCATAAAAATGGTGGACACATGCAGCAGGATCCCTGAAAAGGAGCTAGGAAAAATACAAGCTGTCAATTAAGTATTATGAACAGCTTTCCAGCAAGCACATGTAAGGTGACTGAGACAAAAGGCACACATCAGGAGCTGTGCTTATCTTTATGTTTTGTGTATTGCTGAAAGAATAAGCAAAAACGGAAGCTCAAAGGAAGAAAAAGCCAAACAGAGGTCAGACTGACTCCCCATAATTGCTAGCTGCACAGGAAGTACTATAAGGTAGATAGATTCATTGGCTATATCAGGATTTACCCACATTTTTTATGGTTTGATCATGATAGTGAAACCTGAGCGAATAAACAAAGCCAACCATCAGTAAATATTGATATACCTACAAATAGGAGTGGATTACTGCTTTTATACAGTGATATTATTTAAGAAAGAAATTGTTTACCTTTCTTAAATAATGTCTTTGTATAAAGAAAGTGTTTACCTTTCTTTAATAATGTCTTTGTATAATGGCAATTCAGTTGTTATAAAGTCAGGAGTTTATGAGGGACAGCAGAGAAATACAAGGAAAATCAGGTATGTTTCTGTTTCTTTAGTTTTGCTGTCCCCCAGCATATGCCAATAGAAAGTCTGGCCGCACAGTAGTACTTTAGCAGCTGGACATTTTTCTGTTGCTATATGCTTGATTTGCAATGGGCATGCTGGTTGGGCTGCCCAATCAGCATGCTCCTTTTCTGAACAGCAATGAGCAGTCATTGGATAATTGGTGAAAAATGGACACAACTTTGAAGATGAAGTGGTAATTTGCATTATTTGTATGAAATTGTTCTTGAATTTAGTGATATGAAGATGCTGCCATAGATATTTTTGATTCTAGTTACAGTGATTGGCTGCCTTTTATGATCTTTTCATACTATCCTGCCAGAGGTAAATTTGTACTGCCTCAATGCGTTTTAGTAATCCTGACAGAAAGTGGTTGCCAAAAATATGAAAACTGAGGATTAGCAAAAACTGACTTTGAATGTGAGCAGTTAAGAGAAAAATATTAAGCAAAGGTGTATTTTTGTTTTATTACTTTGAATTTAAAAATTTCACTCCTTGAAAGCTGCTACTGAGATAGCATGAAATAAGGACCTGACAGAAACATTTCAGCAATCAGCAATCAGGATCAGATAGATAGTTGCAAAAGCAAACAAAGTTACTAAACATAGACAAATTAAGTGTTACAAATGAGGGGAAACAATGCAAGAGACAGATTGGTAGTATACAAAGGACAAAAAGGCCATTATTGATTGCAGGTCTACAGCCTTTTAATATAAATGTATGCAGTCAATGTCTGGGTCATCACTGAACCTCCTGGATGTCTAAATTCAGAAACTATAATACAGCTCTTAAAATTTCTACACTGTACTTAAAGCTTTTTGTCTTTTCTGTGTTGGTGACAAAGTGCATGACATATACCAAACATTAAAATGCAGGAATACAAGAAATATCAATAACAAACTTCCAGTCACAAAATAAAAACTTCCTACGAACTGTTTAAATTCAGAAAGGCCACTCAAAAAAACAAGGACACATTAGACAATCATTACACAAGGCTGAAGTCTTAGACTGGAAATTAAATACATCGGTTACTACACAAAGTCAAAGTCCTTTACAAGGAGGTATAACTTCACAGATATTAGTACAAACCAACATATGAATTATCTAGAAATGATATCTAATGAAGTTCAGACAAACTATGTGAGACAACTGTCATATTAAAAGACTTAGTTGTAGAAGGTCATTGGAAATTATTAAAGAGCAAGCAAAAGCATCAAAAAAATTATAAAGTTGAGACAGCTGTGCACATGACAGAAAGTAAAGAAAAGACAGATGTGACATAAGATCAAAAGCAATAAAATGTCACAAGTTAAAAGTATACAAGTATACTTTTATGAGTACATGTAAAATAAGGCAGACTGCCAGTGTGCAGACACTGTAGAAGTAATTGTTCATCTAGACTGCCTACTCAGTAAAAGGTAGAGCACATATGAAGTACAATAAGCAAAAAATGTATAGATCAATATGAAGATAGGACAAACACTTCAAAGCTAAACATAGCTCTCAATTTCCCTGCTCAAGAATCAGAGAGAAAACCAAAATGAATGGGGAAGAAAGACCCAAAATTAAGGACAATTTTAAACAGTATTCTAATTCAATTACAAAACTAATAGAACAAGAGATTTTGCAGTAACATACATTTTCTGAACAATAAGAAGTATGGAACTCTAATGTCTGGCGTTACTGACTGACTGTAATCCTCATTGTTTTATAAGAAAATCAAAAAAATTACAAGGGACAGGACAAAAATATGGGGCAAAATCAGAGAACTTCTGCAAAATCAGGGACGGTTGAGAGGTTAGGGGGCTAAAGAAATTAGACAAGAAGAATATCAGAATAAAGCACTTTCGAATTAAAAGATAAATACATTCTTTAATGTCATACATTTTTATTTATTTGAGCTCTTATAAACCTTTGTTCTATGCTGTATAATTTTTATTGCATATACTTTATTTATGTGGAGATTTTCTTCCAGGCTGCTGCTGATTTTTTATTTTTTTTTGGTCAAGTTTGACTTACTCGGTCAAAAAATACAAAAAAAAAAAAAAAAAGATTAGCTTTGTGACAGGAAAGTCAGAGTTGGACAATGAAAGCAAAAATTCCAAAACATGCAATATACTTCTATATCTTATATACTGATATGAAGAAGAATACATCAGAAATGCAAACCCATATCATAAATATAGTTATGTATTCAGGCATGCCAATCAACCTCATGGATAAAAGACTCTATAAGTCAAGGCCACTATTTAATGTTGCAACCAAAAGGCATAGTTTTATAATTCAAAGTAATCAGTGCTGCAATACTTCCAAACAGAAGTCAGTGCAAATAAAATGCAGCCTGGGAAAATGTTTGCCCACCAAGGCAATGGTTCTGTCCTACTCAGTTGTCCTATTGTAAAAGTGTCAGACACTGCTGAAATCATAACCAAAAAAAGTTAACTCTGCTAAATAAAGCTGACAGGTTACGTGCAGAAAAAATAGAACTGCTACACTGGTATTCAAATAAATCTCACATTGGTATAGATAGAGAAAGAATGTCAAAATTGTATTACAGAAAATTATACAATTTTGTATCAACAATACCTAGCAAAAGTCTTAGTACAGATAACCTCAATTTCTGTTTTAATTAGGGCATGTGTTACCATCTGTCTATTTGACAGAAATGTTCCTATTAGGAGGGTTAAACTTCATTATTTGAAGATGTACATAGCTATGTGTGTTTGCATTAAGTTAACAGGCTCTGGGGGTGCTCTTGGTTGTGATAGTTTTTTTTTTTTTTTATTATTTCAGGGTTTTTATAGAGACAAAAAGTCTTGTTACATAGGTTGCAATCTTGATGATAAGAAAAAAGTGTCTAAAGGATTAAGCTGACAAACATTAATGGATGCATGTATCACAAAAGCTGGAAATAGACATTTAAAAAACTGCCATACATAATAGTTGGGAATAATAACTTCTTACTATAATGGTGACACTTTCCATATTGTCTTGGAAAGTGAATAGTCTCACAAGTACAGACAAAAAGGAAAGAATAATTAATTATATTAAAAAATGAGTGCAAATAACTATATGTGACACATTTGGAAATAATTCAGCATGTAAATTTGAGAAAGAAAGATTCAAGATGGATATTCTGCAAAATATCAGGAACAAAGGAAGAGAGGAGTACTTATATTAATTGTTAGAGGAGCTCCAGTGGTGATAAAAGAGTTAAAAAGGATAATAATGGCAGATTTGTGATAGTAAGGAGCTATTGGCAAAGAATGAGGATTACACTGGCACATATTTGTATTCTGCATACAACTCTTTTGGGAGAAATCAGCAGGGAATAATACTTATAGAGGGGGATTGAAATTTGTAACAATGAGGATGTTTCGGGGGGAGCTAAAAAGGAAAATGTAACAAAAGAGGGTGAACATGTTTGCCATGAAAGATGTGCATTCAATAGTAGGAACTCAGACAGAATTTACATATTAATCACCAATGTACAATAACTGAGCTAGACTAGACAGAAATTACATTTAACAGGAATGTGTAGTTAATTGAGAACTTTGACACATATCCAATAACTATTTCAGATCATGTGCCAATAATTACTAAAATAAAAATGCAGAGTAATAAAGTAAAAATGAGACACTGGTGCTTCCCCACTTACTTGTTAAAAAAGAGGAATTTAAGGAATGGATAGTGGAAATTAACCGGGAGTTATTAGGGAAGACAAAAAGTACTCCAGAAGTTATGGATAGTTCTACTAACAAGTTTGAATATTGTCGTATATTTCAGACAACAGATGAAAAAATGTTAATAATTAAAAATAAAAAATTGAAAAAGCTTGTCAGGGATGAGAAAGACTATGCTAACCATACAGCATACCCTAGACCCCCCATCCCAAGAATGGCAACACAACAAAGGAGGGCGAGAAGGGTCTGACAATAATTATGATATGGCTAATAATGATGAAATCAATGACCTAGATATATTTGATGAAGATTTTTTAGATGAAGAACACCCCCCCCCCAAGATGGTTGGAACGAATAAAGAACCAGCAGACATTCCAACAAACTTGGGGGAGGAGTCGTTTCAACAACTACCAGTCGAGGAGATGTACGTCCAACAATCGGGGAATGACCAAGAATTCCTGGAGAGGGAGATAGTGACATTAATATCTGAGAACAATGGAGGGGGGCATTATGCCTTACCACCATTAAAACTATGTAACAATTCAGAGAATGATTTCAAAGTGTACAATTTTTCAGACTTGATTTTGAATTAAACTATGTGGGACATTTTTGCAAAAGGATTTACTTTTGTTCCTGATAGATCTTTTCATTTAGTCCATACATTAATGGGCTTAAAGCTTTATATCAGGAAATTAAATTTGAATGTTCTGTTTAATAAAATTGAATTAGTTAGTGACCATTTCAGGATTTCAAGCACATATAATCCACCACTACACCCCACCTTAATTTTTTTATGAAAGGGTGTGTGAACTCGATTTAAGAGAGTTACACAAAAAAGTCAGGAATGGGAACAGGATACATATGAACTTAAATTTGGAAGATAATTTTGAGCTTGAATTCCTGCTCCATAACAATGGAGTGAGAATAATGAAACCAGACAAAGGTGGAGGGGGGGGGGTAGTAATTATGAATAAAGTGGATTATAATAATAAAATGCATGAGATCTTGAACACTGACACATACACTATGAGCTCCTTGAATGAAAAGAATGTAACTTATAGGACAATTAAAGGTTTCATCCAAGACATGTTTATTGATGGTTTAATTACTATTAATGAGTTGCACTACCTCACAATAGATTTTCCCACTATCCCATGTATTTTTTGTATTCCAAAAATACATAAGGATATATACCAACCACCTATGCAGCCTACTGTGGATGCCAGAGGCTCTATTACCTACCCCTTGGCAAAGTATTTGGACAAGGAATTAAGTAAACGTGTATGGGATGAGCCTAGTGTCTGTATAGATTTGTGGGACTTTCTAAGGAAAATTAATGACATTGGTCATAGTAAAGAATACCTGTTGGTCACTATTGATGTGGTTAACCTGTACAGTGTGATACCACATGACATTGGTTCACAGTGGTTTTGTGAATATCTCCATTCTAAAAATCTAGCACAGGATAGGGTTAATCTTTTTGAACAGATGCTGGATTTAATATTAAGGAACAACTTCATACTATTTGAAGGACAATATTTTCTTCAGAAAGAGGGAGTGGCAATGGGCTCCGCTTGTGGGGGCCTATATGCCAATATTGTCATGCTTCAGTGGGAAAAACAATATTTAAAGACATCTGAATATTTTCAATTTTGTAAGACATACATGAGTTATTTGGATGATATGTTTATAGTGTGGAAAGGACCTAGAGATACATTGAATGCTTTCCTGGAATATATTAACACCACAACTAGTTTTCTAAAATTCACATATTCAATAAACGATATGAGCATAGCATACTTGGATGTACTTTTAACGAAGGATGATGTTGCGAACAGGTTTCTAGCAAAGATTTTCCGTAAAAATACATACTCCAATAGTTTTTTACATTTTAGTAGTTGTCACCCATTCAAACAAAAATGGGCAATTGTAAAGGGGCAGTTTGTCCGTGCTGCCCACATGACAACTGTATGGGAGACATATATTGAGGAGTGTAATTTGCTGAAACAAATGTTTCTCAAGAGAGGTTATCCAAGTTCGTTAATAGACCAAATTGCTAATGAAGTGAATAGTAAGAGAAGGTCTGGGCATTTTGCCCCTATTTTAAACATGAAAAACACTAATGTAGTACAAACATTAGAAAATGTCTGTTTAACAACTACAGGATTCAACACTATTATTAATAATAACAGCAATACCACAATATGTGTATCAGCTACACCGAAGTCCTAAGAGAATAGTTTTTTAACAACATTTAATAGGGAAGCAAATTACATAAAGAATATTTTGACTAAAAACTGGGAGTTTATTAGGAAAGATAAAGTTATGAGGGACATTTTAGGAGAGGCTCCCATTTGTGTATACAAGAAAGGACATTGCTTAAAAAATATATTCGAGACACAGAAAGGTGATCAGTATAAAGGGTTTATGCACAGATGTGGTAGGTGTAAATTTTGTAACATTATTAAAACAGACAAAGTTGTGGAGATTAATGGAACAAATATCTGGGTTAAAGGCAAATTTACATGTTCTACAGAGAGGGTCGTTTATTGTGCTATTTGTGTTTCCTACCCATGTTTTTATGTGGGCAAGACTGAAAGAAAATTTAAAATCAGAATGAGTGAACATCTAAGACACATACGAGATGGCTGGGAAGGGAATGCCTTAGCGAGGCATATTACAGGGTTTCCACAACATGAATTTAAGTTCATTATATTGGAATGTGTGGTAGCTAGAATTCATGGGGGGGGGGGGGGCATGGCCTTACCTATTAGAAAAATTGGAACTCGCATGGCAGTTGAGACTGAATGCCATGTACTGGCCAGGACTGAATGACAACCTGTCTATTAGTAGCCTTTTAAAATTAAAAGCCCTTATAAGACATTGAACTTGTAGTAATAGGTTATGTGAAGGTAATAATATAGTGGTTATTACATCTGCTTCATATGTAGAAGGTTCTGGGTTCAATTCCTAGTGGAAGCTGTTCATTTACTTTTCATTATTTTTACTGTTTTACAGTTTCATTTATTATCTTTTATTAGCAAATTTACTGGGGTAATAGAATGCTATATTTAATTATATTATATTAAATGGATTGGTTTTATTATATTGTTTAAACTTTTTTTAAATATTCATGATATATAATATATTTTTGAACGCAAATACTACTGCTATCTGATTTTGTTTTAGGACATACTGTTGCTTTAATTTTTAAGTCTGTTTCAGGATATGATGTCATCCTTACAGGGTTTACAACAAACTGGGCTGTTTTAAAATTTGTATCTGATGAAGTCTCTGTAATTTTGGAATATTGAGACAAAAGCACTTATATATTTTATTGTTTATTAAATAAAAAACGTGCTTGGTGGTTTTAAGAAGTGGTCTGCCTCCTCTACACTAATTTTTGTGGATTTATGGATAGTGAGTGGTATAAAATGACAGTGGAGTTTAAAACAGGGTAGAAATAAAAGAAAAAGAGATCTGGTTAAGAAGTAATAAGAATTATTTAGTGGGGTTGACAAAGGTTAAGCTATTACAAAATAAAGGGAATGTCTCAGACCTAAGAAGAGGTGTAACTGCAGAGTGCTAAAGATAAAATAAAGGGGTACCTGGATAAATATGCATGAGTTTAGAAAGGTTTCTGTTAAGCAATTGTTTTTTGACCTAAGAGCATGAAAAGTATTGGTGCAACAACTTAGGCAACAGAAAGGTTCATTGCCAAAATTAGAGAGCTTATAACGAGAAAATAACCAGAGACCCTGTTGAGGTATTAGAGATATTTCAGAAATTTTATGAAAATTTGTATAAAGCAGAGAAGTGGGGAGATTAAGAAAAAACACAAATGGAAATGCTTATGGAAGACTTAAATATGCCAACATTAGAGTTAGATGAGGCTCAACAGCTAACAGTTAAGATAAGAAGAGATTAGATAAAAATTATGACGTATAACCAACCTGCAGGACAGCCTCCAAGAATAGATGATATTCTGATGGAAGTTTGGTAGCTAGAAGGAAATAATGTGCTAAAAATCTGGAAGGTTTTATTTAACAGTACTTTAAAAGGAGGGGAGGCACCAACATCCTGGAAAAAAGCTGTGCTGGATGTAATACATCAAGACATTAAAGACTCATTTGCTCTAGCTTCATATAGGCCCATTTCAGTTTCAAACCAGAACTGTAATGTGTTTATTTATTTTATTTTATTTTGTAATTGTTAACTGGGATTGTCTGACTGTGCAAAAGCCTTTTTTCAGCAGAAGCCCTGGGAGAAAAGCTCCAAAACATAGTTACAAAAATATAACCATTAAAAACACAGTTAACATTATAATCATTCATAATAAAACTTGTAGAACAGTTTATGTCTATAATGTTCAAAGGAATGGCAGAGGTAATGCTAAAACTGATAGATATGGACCAGAGTGGTTTTGTGGAGGGAAGCAAACATTTGACAATAAGAACAATGATGATGTAGAAGGAAGCAGAATGTAAGAAAACACTGCCATTATTGGTGGGTTTTGATGCACAGAAAGCATTCAACAGAGTAAACTAGGATTTTATGTGTAGGACGATGGAAGCATTTGCACTTCTTGATATAATAATAAGGCTAATTAGAAGGATAATGAAGGATCAAAGGCAAAAACCAAAGTAGGAGGGTTCCTTTCTGATTAAGTTGGGTCTGAAGAGAGGAACCAGGCAGGGGTGTCCTCTTTCCCCTTTGTTGTTATGTTATATCTAGAACCATTGTCAATGAAAATAAGGGACTCAGAAATTCAATGATACAATTGGTATAGTGTTCAAGAAAAGTTGACTTTATTTGCAAATTATATTATTTTGCACCTCATGGAACCAGAAAAGGACATCTCAGTGGTGTGCAACATTCTGAGAGAGCTCCAGGTTACTTCAGGATATAAAATTAATGAAGATACAACAAAGGCTATAATTATAAACTATGTATCCACACATGCACTGGTTCAGCAATACCCATATTTATGGGGACATAATAAAATGAAGTATTTAGGAGTGTAGATTAAAAAGGATTCTAATATGGCAGCTAAAGATATTTATTTTTATTTTATCAAAAAAAAAAACAAAGGAAGTCTGACCGTTACACAAAACACAAAACTGTTTATTATACACTGCAAAGCTTTTAAGTTCAACACCTTTTATCAATACAAACAATACAGACAATTAACTAAGTAACTAAATAGTGTTTAAAACCAATTAGCCTAAAAAACAACCCTTTAATTATCAATGATATGCACGAGGAACATTTTAAATACTTAAAACTAAAGTCATAGTTTTAAAGAACTAAAGATCTAACTCCACATATACAATTAAATAATAGATTGTTTTAACTTTAATATAGACTTAATACTGTTTATTGTATTCAGACCAGGTGGGGATCAGCCCTAAAAGAATTTGTCCATTTATATTCCACTGCTTCGGCGGTAGTAACAATGTCTCCCCCTCTATGGTTCAATGTTACTTTTTGTAACACTCTAAACTTAAAGGAGTGGTCATGTCCACAACACAAGTTATGTTTATATAAAGCATTAGTATCTAATTTTCTATGAATTTCTGATATATGTGATGCTATCCTTTCTTTAAACTTATTATTCTTCTTGCCTACATAAAAACTTGCACATTTTACACAATTAGCAAGATTAATTACATTATCAGTAAGACAGGTAGCAAATGTCTTGAAAATTAAAGTTTTCTTAAAGATGGAGTGTATAAATTCTACATCAATATTTATATATTTACAAACATTACAGTTATAACATGGGAATTGCTTGCTTTTTATTCATTATATATTATTTACGTTGATTACAATTGTAGTCTTTATAACATAATAACTGTTTAAGTTTTATTTTCTTTCTTATAAACAAAATGTGGTCTGTCATCAATAATCCTATAAAGATCATTATCTGATTATAATATAGTCCAATCTTTCTCTGTAATTTTCCTGATCTTCTGAGTTCATCTGTTATATTTAGTTATGTAACTAAGTGATCAATTTCTACTATATGATACATCCTTATCAGCGGTAGAAGCTTGGTCGCTATACAGATAGGGGCATGTTGTTCCTTCTCATTCAAACATCATTAATTATTTAATTGTCTGTATTGTTTACACTGTGTTTTGCGTGATGGTGAGACTTCCATTGGTTTGCTTTTTGATATGTATTTTTTACTGTATAGTCCATTTAGCTGGGTATCCTGTTATATATTCTTTACTATATTTATTTGTTACTTTATTATTTATTTATTATTTGTTTATCCGGAAAGTCCAACTTGTAATGAGTCAATTTTCAGCAGAGGCCCAGGGAGAACCTCTCCAGAAGCATGTCTTTGTAACGTGGGAGAAAAACGGAGCACCTGGAGGAAATCCACATGAATGCAGGGTGGACATGCACACTGCACAGAGGGCACCCCAGTCAAGAATCAAACTGGAGAACCTCTTGCTGTCAGGTGACAATGCAAGTCACTGCACCACTGCACCATCCAAATATGGCATGCCGTGAGGTGAGACTAAACAAAAGATAATACAAAAACAGAGAAACTGGAAGCTCTGGCCTATGGATATGGATAGCAAGATACAAGCAGTAAAATGTTTTTCATCCATTTAATTTTATACATGGTCTAAGCATATTTGTATCAACCAGAGGAGAAGTTATAGATAGTAATTAATAAAGAGTTTAAGGATTTTATTTGGGAGGGGAAGAGGGCAAGAACTGAGTGGGATAAGTTAATCCACCCAAAATAACAAGGAGGTTTAGGATTACCTGATTTGAAGGGATATTTTAGAGTTAAACAATTAAGGCTCTTAACTAGATTAGATTACATATTAAAGTGGAAAAGGATGATGAAGCAGGGGTGTAATTCAATAAATAAGGAAAGAATGGGATTTTGGATGCAGATCATTAAGGAGAACAACAACAGGCATAGATAATATTACATTCATAAAATAGCAGAATATATACTATGAACTAAGCCAGCATGGGAACAGAGAAAGGAGTCTCTGCCAACAGGGATAACTGCAATTAGGAATACACAGAATAGGGAAGTGGGGCCTAGAATTTACTACAGGAAGCTAGCCCAGAAACCAAGATATTGGGAACAAATAATTTGAGAGGGAAATGTAATATAATGGAAAGAGCAAAGAAGATATTGGGATTGCAGGCTAGTGATTGCCTTCCCTATCAGGAATTGATATCTGAGTATAGACAAAGAGAAAAGGATATGAGAATCCTAAATGAAAGACCTGTACTGGCTGAATTTTATTTATGTCAAGAACAGAAGCTACTGCTGAAAAGGGATAATTAGTAGGTCATATAAAATATTGCATAATAACTACAGAAATCAATCAGAAGTGGTAATAAAAATTGGGTAGAGAAATTAGGTATGCAATTCACAAGAAAAAATGGGAGGACATATATATATATATATATATATATATATATATATATATATATATATATATATATATATATATATATATATATATATATGGCTCCTAAATATGCAGCAATGTCTAGAACATTTAGGATTCTTGCCTGGAAGTGTTTGCATAGATACGTTTATGCCCCAAGCACACTCCAAAGAATTTTTAATCAGGTAAATAGCAAATATTGGAGGTGTAATGGGGAAGAAAGAGATACCTGGTGACATATGTTCCTGGAGTTTAATGAGTTGGCAGAATTTAAAAATACCCTACAAAGTCCTCTGTCATGAATACTGGGCGAGCAAATGAGTGTAACTAAGGGCATTTTTTAGCTTGAATACAGCATCTGAATTGTCTAGACATAGTAAAGCTTTATTAGGTTTAATTCTGGTAACTGACAAAAAAGCAATTACTAGAAAAGGGAAATGAAAATGTTCAATGTTCAATCATAGCCTCATCTCAGGCTTTGTGCCTGCTGAATGGTGCACAGCAACGGTTATCCCACTCCACAAGGGGGGAGCCACCACGGACCCCGGAAACTACTACCCCATTAGCCTGACGAGCTGGTCTGCAAGGCCATGGAACATATCATCATGGAACTTATAAACAAAGACATTGGTAATCTCCAAACTCTGAATCCCACCCAGTTAGGGTTTGTAAAAGGAAGATCATGTCTCCTAAACCTGATAGACTTCTTTGAAGCAGTCACCAAAGCCGTAGACAAGAGTAAGGTGGTTCACACAGCCTATCTAGATCTTTCCAAGGCTTTTGACACCATCCCCCACTCTGGAATTATAGATAAACTCACTAAACTAGGTATAAATCCCTATGTCACAAGATGGGTTGCCAACTGGCTCACTGACAGAACCCACACTGTGAAAGTAGCAGACTCCAATCCGACTTCAGACCAGTGACAAGTGGAGTACCACAGGGTTCAGTCCTGGGTCCTCTCCTGTTTGGTATCTACTTCTCTGAAGTACAGGCTAACACAGAAGGTCTTTGGCTAATGAAGTTCGCAGATGACTGCAAACTAGGAGCCATAATCGAAACTCCTAATGATGTGGACATCCTACAAAAGGGCCTCACTGAGACAGATGCCTGGTGTCAAATCCATGGCCTCAAGCTCAATGCCAAAAAGTGCATTGTCATCCCCTTTGGTAAAAACTCTGTACCCATGAACTACAACATAGGCGGTAGTATACTTAACACCGAAAGTGTGATAAGAGACCTTGGGACACAGGTGGACAGTAGTCTCTCCTTTGATAATTACATCACCACAGTAGTCAGGAAATCCTTCTACATGGCACACCTCATCACAAAAGGTTTCTCATCCAGAAAAAAAGAGGTCATTGTTCCCCTCTACTCATCACTCATTAGACCCATTATAGAGTACAATGCCTTTTTTGGTATGTACTTCACAAGACATCTACAATGTACGATATACGATGGAGTAAAGCTGGAGTTTTTTGAGACAGATTGCGTAGGGTATCTGTTTGAGGCCAGTAATCCTCTTTGTGAGGTATTTCTGTGGCCTTTCGGTGTCGGACTTTCCCGGTAAACAAATGTAAAATAAAATGTCTTATTGCTTGTGGTAATTTCCTACTACAGATCGGTAAATTACCATGGTTGTAAGAAAATGTGATTTTGAGACAGCTATGGTCTCATTGAGAAATATCTCATTATTGGCTCATTATCATGTCGCTGATTTACAGACTAACCAAAACTAGCATTGAAGGAATGGACAACATTGAAAGGTCAGCAATACAATAAAATAACAGTTATCTCACCTTTCCATCTCCTGTGATAAGCTTTCAAACATCTTCTTGATCTGTCCGTTTATCATTAGCTAGATATTGCTGAGTTATAAGGGTGGCCGCGGTGGTGCAGTGGTTAGCGTTGCTGCCTCACAGCAAGAGGTTTTCCAGTTCAATCCTTGGCTGGGGTGCCTTCTGTGCAGAGTCTGCATGTCCTCCCTGTGGTCAAGTGGGTTTCCTCCGGGTGCTCCAGTTTCCTCCCAAAGACATGCTGTAGGTGGACTGGATACTCTAAATTGGCCCTATGTGTGAGTGTGTGCCCTCTGTGGAAGGTTGGGCACTGGGCTGGCAACTTGACACTGTAAAAACTCCACTGCCAATCATGAGCAGACAGGTGATTCACTGTGGTGACCCCTAACCAGGAAAAGCTAAAAGAAGAAGATATTGCTGAGTTATAATCTTACTAATTCACCACCCAAGAATTCTTCTCACGTCAGCAAACTGTGACTTTTTTTTATTTGCAATGTCTCTTTATTTACCAGTTAACAGCTCCCTATAGTAAATATGGCATATTTGTACCATAGGTTCATAGGTTCATAGGTGTGTACTAGGCTAATGGCCCTGGAGCCTTTACAAGCCTAACCCATAGAAGTGCCCTGGCATTGTGCTGCAAGACATTAGTTCCCAGTGTCTCTATCAAGTAGAGCCACTGGAGTGATCACTGGGGTGAACTTTCTATTTCCCATCCACTCATCAAGATTTCTCTTGAAGAGGGCCAGTGAGATGCTCTGCTTGACATGTATGGGAAGTCTATTCTAGAGCATGGGCAGTCTCTGAGTTATGAACATGTCCCTCCAGCATGTTCTGCTGATTGTGGTAATGAGATTGAGGTCTCTGGAGAGTGTGGTGTGGAGGGATTGGGATTTCTTTAGATGTAGCATTTCTAACAGAGCTGGGTCAGACATGGCTTTGTAAGTCAAGCAAAGATCACCTCTTAGTAGATGATATGAGACAGAGAATAGCTGGAGTTTTTTGAGTCTGTCCATGTAGGAAATGTGTTTAAGTCCTAGGAACCTCTTCGTGAGGTACTTTTGTGGCCTTTCCAGCTGTTGCATGTCTCTAGTGAGGTACATGCCAAATGGGGCATTATACTCGATGATTGGCCTAATGAGGGAAGAGTAGAGAGAAATGATGACCTCTTTCTTCAAGGATGCAAAGCCCTTGGTAATGAGATGTGCCACATAGAAGGACTTTCTAACCACAGTGGCAATGTGGTGGTTGAATGAGAGGTTATTGTCAACCAGTGTCCCCAGATCTCTTATAATGCCTTCAGTGTTCAGTGGGCTCCCATCAATGTGGTAAGTAGTGGGAACTGAGTTTTTCTCAAATGGGATGACAATGCAGTTTTTGGCATTAAGCTTAAGGCCATGGTTTCGACACCAGTCATTGGTCTCAGTGAGGCCTTTCTGTAGGATGTCTACATCACTTGGGGAATTAATAATGGCTCTCAGCTTGCAGTCATCTGCAAACTTGGTCAGCCAGAGTCACTCCATGTTGGCCTGGATTTCTGTGAAGTAGATGCCAAACAGGAGAGGACCCAGGACTGATCCCTGTGGGACTCCACTCATGACTGGTCGGTAGTCTGACTTGGAGTCTACTACTTTCACACTGTGGGTTCTATCTGTGAGCCAATTTGCAACCCACCTAGTGATATAGGGGTTGATGCCTAGTTTGGTGAGTTTATCAATAATTGCTGAGTGGGGAATGGTATCAAAAGCCTTGGCCATATCGAGGTAGGCTGTATGAACTGCCTTGCCCTCATTCACAGCTCTGATAACTGACTCAAAGAAGTCAACCTGCCTTTCACAAAACCAAATTGTGTGGGATCTAGAGTTTGGAGATTCCCTATATCCTTGTTAATTAGGTCCATGATGATTGCTCCATAGCCTTACATATCAGACTCATCAGGCTAATGGGCGATAATTCCCAGGGTTTGTAGTCACTCCCCCTTTATGGAGAGAGATGACTGTAACAGTGCGCCATTCGGTAGGGACAACGCATAAGGTGAGGCTGTGATTGAACAGAGCACACAGATGTGGTGCCAGTTCACTCTGTAGTTCATGTAGACTACAACCAGGGATACTGTCAGGTCCCACAGAAGCTGTATTCTTGGCCTTGGGCAGTGCTGTCTTAAGCTCTGCAGCACTAATACTGGGTGCCTGGAAATCAACTGGTATTGTGATTGGTCCTTTGGTGGGGGGTAAAGTTGGCACTGAATCTGTCGACCAGTATACTGGCAATATCTGTTGGCTTGGTATAGGAGGTACCATTGTGCAGTAGCTCAGAGCAAATCTGGATATTGCCATGGAGATTCTTTACATAACTATAGAAGAACTTGAGGTTGTCTTTACTATCTGCTGCAATTCTGTTTTCATAGCTAGCTTTAGAGGATTTGATGAGGGATCTTAAATTTTTGTTAAGGCTGCTGTGTATTCCACCATAATTAAGTATACCCCGAGCTGCATTTACTTTACTCATCTAAAAACCTAAGCAATGGAATGTTGGCCTGTTAGTTTGTATCTATATTACCCGACTGAACGTTTAAGTTACTGAATACCTAAACATCGAACTGGTAATATCGAAAAATTAAAACAGTGAATGCCCGATTGAATGTAGGGAATGAATTCCCTCGGCTACAAACAAAATAAAAAATTTAAACCAAAATGAAATAGGGGGCTTTGCCCACCACACCCCCCGATGTGGGGTGCTGTGCCACCCATACCCCCCAACTAAATATACCAACTCTAAGATCGGTCTGCAGTGGGGAAAGAGGCAAAATCTGCATAATGGCCAAGGGAATTCTTTCCCTGCATTAAATCGGCCATTTGCATTTTTTTGCTTTCACTATTACCAGATCGACGTTTAGGTATTCGCTAACCTAAATGTTCAATCAGGTAATAGGAACTCATTAGTTTCACCCTTTTGCCAGCCTTTTAACACTAGTTATCCTAAGACAGTGTACAAACTGCCTTATACTCACAGATAATGAACTTGTACTTAACATTAATAATTTTATCCCTGAGAACTATAACTATCTAATTAATATGGAGGCTTCCCTCTCACCTGAAATCTTGTCCTGTTAGTTTCATACAGTTCTAACACAATCCTTCACTATTTATACCAAACTCCCTTATGCTGATGCTGTAAAAGACTCACTCCTAATGCCATTTAGAAATAAAATTGTTTCAACAAAAATCAGGCTACTCATCCACCTTATACATACCTCTCATAACAAGTAACCCTGAGCAAAAGCACTCCTAATCTGTGACTTTGAGCCACTGAATGTGCAGAAAATCAATCTGGTGAAGAAGATTTGGGACATACAGGAAGAAGGCAAGAAGAAACGAAGGCATCTGGCAGAAAAGGTGGATGAGGCGTGTGAGAGAAGACCTGTGACAGTCAGGTGTGAGTGTTGAAGAAGGCAGGAGAGTGGCATTGTAAAGATAGTAATGGTGAAAGTTGACATTACATCCCGACCCCATGTAGAGAATGGGAAAAGGGGGTTGATGATGACGTTGATCCACCATCATAAATAAACTATACAAGAAAAGCAAGAAACTCCTTTCATTATTTAGTAAATACAAAACCTCTCTTATAAAGGATAAGATCAAAACATTAGAAGAAAATGAAGAACACTATCAGGTCCACTAAAGGAGTCCCTAAACTTAGGTTGGCTTCTGAAGCCAGCAATAACTAGAATGCCTTCTTTAACTATTCTAGAAAACTAAGAAACAATACCTCCTGTTGCCCTGAATTTATTTCCAGTATCCTAGCAAACAACTTTAGTGTGAATTTCATTCCAAGACTTCTATCCAAAATGCTGAAATATCTGAATCCTTTAATCCCCCAATTATCTTAAAGATCATTTACTTAAAGTGCTAATCGAAATCACAAATCCTTCTTCCATGGAATCTGACATTATGCCTGATTGCTTGATTACTAGTGATAAGCATGCTTTTTTCATACATACTCCTTTAACTGTTTAACCTAAGTTTAAGTACTGCTTTTTCCCTGAAGAGCAGTGCTCTGCGGTGGCAATGTCCCTCTATAAGGATGGCCTTACAACTGACCAGGTAATTACAAACCTCTCAGCTTTACAAGCCTGTTCTGCAAAGCCATGAAGTATATTGCATTTGACCTCAAGAATGCAATATTAACACCCATATTAGATTGTGAAGGGTAGATCTTGTCTACTGAATCTGGTAAACCTATACAAAATGGTTACAGAGGCTGTAGAGGGTGGCCATGTATTTCATGGCATATCTTGAAATAGCCAAAGCTTTTGACACCATTTTCCATGGTGGAATCATGCAGAAGCTAAATGCTTTAAAAATAAACTTATATGTGGTGAGGTGGGTAGCAAACTGGCTGTAAGAACCAACTCAGTGTGAGTTGCAGGTGCCTGATCAAAAAGTATCAAAGTAAACAGCAATGTTCCTCAGGGTCCAATCTCCAATCAGAGCACCAAGACCTTTGGCTAATGAAGTTTGCAGACTTCACGCTAGGGGCTGTTGGTAAGTTACCCTCTGACATCCATGCTCTGCAGAATGAACTCTCCCTAGTAAACATCTGGTTTACTAAACATGGACTAGAACAAAATGCTAAAATGTGTAATGTATCATCACTTTTGGTAGACACCCCCTCCTCTCATCATATTGTATAGACAACATACCACTAAAAAATGAAAATGTCCAACAATTATAAAGAATTCCAAGAGGGTCTTTTTAGTAGATATGCAATATTTAAAAGACGTGTATGAAATTGAGTATAAGAATGTACATTTGCCTCTGTGAACTTTACTTCCATTTGAAACTAACTCTGCTGTGCACACATCTCTATTACTCTAAACCTAATGCTCCTTGAAGATATTACTGTAGGTCAAAAGATATTACCATATTTGGAAATTCCCAGAAACATAGCTAGGGCTGGGCAAAAGGGGCAACTGCCCTGGATGTAAAGGGTTGGGGGTGCAACCAGCCATCCTTCACCATGATCTTTCTTTCTGTTTAGTGCAATACCATATTAAA
The DNA here is from genome assembly GCF_019279795.1 of Protopterus annectens. Lineage (NCBI taxonomy): Eukaryota > Metazoa > Chordata > Ceratodontiformes > Protopteridae > Protopterus > Protopterus annectens. The sequence continues at coordinate 1,308,115,279 of NC_056739.1, forward strand.
GACTCATTTGCTGTGAAACCTGAGTGCTGTAGTGCTCTGTGTGTAGTCTAAACTGTAGCAACTATTTCCTACAGATTAATATAAAAAGTGTTTTTTTAACTAGGACATGAGTGCCATAGCACATTGTGCAAACATATTGTAAAGTGTAGCGATTTTTATTTATTTTTTATAAATATATGTGGAGAATGAAAGGAGGATCGGGTCAGAGCATAGAAATGGGACCAGAATGGCTGGAGCAGGAAGAGAGGGGGGTGTGTCATACATCTGGTTACCTGGTTGGTGTGTCAGCAGAAGGAAGAGCAGTTTTTTTATATAACAGCTGGTGGGGGGGGGGTTGAGAATCTAACTGTAAGAAGCTAATCTGTAAAATGTAGAGATTGGCCTAATACAGTAAAGCACGATTTTATTTCTTCAAGCTGGATTCTGCTCTTTACTTGAACAGCTGAGGTGGTGGGGGCACTGGTTTGTTGTAGCAGCAGATGGCGCTAATAAATAAGCATGATAGGGTTTACTATCAAATGACTGAAAATGAAAAGACCAAATCCCAAAAAGACTAAAATTCAAAATACTGACCCCCTGCTAACTATATATACCAACTCCAAGATCGCACAACAGTGGAGAAGGGGCAAATTCCATCATTCAGTATTTTGAATTTTCAATCTTTTTGGGATTCAGTCTTTTGGTTTTCAGTCATTTGATAGTAAACCATATGCTAGATATGTATAAGTAACAAAAAAGCATATTCCAAAATTCCAAGTTGAAGCCAACAAGGAATTCTATCTCAGACTCATAAATAGAAAGAGAGAGAGAGAGACTGTTATTTGTGATGTTGCTAAATTTTCCTGCTGTAAAATGCACAAAATGCTAGAGCTGTTTACGAACATTGGAGATTCTATTCTAAGCTTGAAAGCTAGTGGCAGATAGGGAAACAGTATATATTTAGCTAAATTAGTCTAGACTAGCTGATACTTAAAATCTGTTGTATGTCATTTGCTTAGTCCTTTTATTTTAAATTTCATGTGCAATATTTCTGTTTGCATATTAGTTTTGAAGTGGAATTCTTTCATTTATTTTTTCCAAGTAAAAGTTTCTCTTATTCAGTTTTAGCTACTTGTAGCTGGTGATTTATTGGTGTAGGACTTTATGGGTATATATATTAAATCTGGCATACTGATCACAGTTTGTTATCGACATTTAAACAGTGATCACTAACTGCTTTCATTCACATATTTAAATGTCAGTTTTAGGATGAACAGTAATTTGCATTCTTGATGTGTCAGAGAAATCTGGCTAGCTGCAGCCTTACTACGAATTAATGAGACTGTTGGCACCAGAAAGTTATCATTTACTTCCACCTTCTGGGAAATATTGTGTGTGTGTGTGTGTGTGTGTGTGTGTGTGTGTGTGTGTGTGTGTGTGTGTGTGTGTGTGTGTGTGTGTGTGTGTGTGTGTGTGTGAGTGTGTGCATGTGTGTGTGTGTGTGTGTGTGTGTGTGTGTGTGTGTGTGTGTGTGTGTGTGTGTGTGTGTGTGTGTGTGCACGCGAGTGCAGAAGTTTCAATTAATGTCAGTAGAATTGCATCGGAAACCACTAGGCTTAATATAAGGTATGTGAATCGTGGGCTGCCCGGTATTAGAGAGCGAGCTGCATCTGTATAGATGTAAATCATATTTGAGCATGGCAGATGTTGATTTTTACCCAAGGCAGCAGTGCACATATATCATATGATATGCCTTTAAAGCCAATCACCCCTCACAGATTACTTGGCTTAGAGTGGTGGGGATTGAGATGCCAAATCTTTGCTCAACATATGTTATTTGTTGAAGTAATTCAGATTTATATGCCTATTCTTTAGTTACTTGTTGTTGGACATAAAGTTTGTAGATTGTGTAACTCCCAGGAATTTCCAGAATTTAAGTATTTCCAAAGTTCTTGATGATCCTTGAAGAGTTATTAAAGAGTTCTATGAGTTGATGTCCCATTTCTGAATCATGATTACTTATGCCTTTACTTTCATTCAGGATTAGTTTATTTTGATTAATGCAATGATTGCGTTACAGACATCTTATAGTTCTGTGATGGGATTTGTAAAATCCTTAGCAGAGTGTAATACAGCTGGATCCTCAGCATATTGTATTAGTTCAATGCCATTTGTGTATGAATGGTAAAGATTTCAAGTAAAAATGGTCTGAGAATCAATCCTTTTGAAGTGCCTATATTTGATAGAAATGAGTAAGAAAGTGTGCTTTACCATGAGTAGGTATGGCTCAGTCACACAAGCACTTTTTCTGAATCATTACAGAAGCTAGACATGAACATCCAGACCTTTGCCGTTTATGGAAGTGGTGGTTTATGATATCAAAAGCCTTGGGAAAAAAAATTCATGAGTGGCAGTAAGTCTTTTATGTCTGTATGTAGCCACACATTCTTCCATTATTTAGTAAGGTGATTGGAACACTATAACCTGAGCAGAAATCATGCTGCACTAGAATTAGATTATTTTCCATTAGTTATGTGATGAGCTGTGAATAAACAATACATCTGAATATATTTTCCAGTGGGCTGCATAAAGTAATAGGCTGTAATTTTTGATTTGCTTTAGTTCTCCCATTATGCAAAATAATTATTTTTAACTTCCTTTCACACTTTATGTAATGTTTCTTCACTCAAAGTACTTCTGAATGGTTTACACAAAAACAGTACGATACAAAGACAAAGTTCTTTAATTAGCCTAGAATTAGGTCAACACTGCAAGGGTGGTCATGGTCATGTAGTCTGGGCAACTGCTTCTATACTGGCAACATTTTGGAAGTTGAAGGTTTCACAAGTTAGAAATGTATGAGAACGACTGTATTACTGTCATTCCATGTGGCATATCTGGATATATTTGATTTGAAGGATTATGTAAAGGTGTTTACAGTATCCTTGAGTGTTGCTAGTTTAAGAGGATACAGGTTTGCTTGTCTGGATGTCCTCTTCTAAGGGTCAAAAAGAGCCCCACTTCCTGCAATCAACAGAGCATGACCATTGTTGTTTCTTCCATCCATTTGCCCTCCACCAGCCCCAGAACTATAATATTGCCAAAGTCAGTACCAACAAGCTGTATTTAGATGCTTTGTTTATACATTTTTATCCAACTAGCCATCCATCCATCCTCAACCCCATTTTCCCATTTTTGCACATGGAGGCGGGGTGTTCCTTCAACAGTGACAATCATCTAGAGCCAAGGTTTACAACATTGGGTGGCTAGACCTGCCATGGTAGTTCATCTGTACCACACACTGGCACACACACTCACACCCAAGTTCAATAGAGAGTGTCCAATCCACATGCTGCATGTCTGTGGAATGTGGGAGGAAACCGGAGCACGCTTATAAATTTTTTATAAAGTGTATTTTCTTCTACTGCTCATGTAGTTAGAAACTGATTAATCTGAAGTAGTTAACTTCATTTGTGCATCAACCTATGGGTTATCGGATCCACATCGGATCCGAGCCGGCAGTTTCCAACAGCTATGATCCGAGCTCCAAGCTCCTCCCCCTTACCCATAACTCCCTGCCATCCCTTCCTGACCTCAGATCTAGTTTGCCGCGGTTACTACTAGCAGCTTGATCTCGAGCTTCCAGGCCTTCGCGAGTTGGTTTCCTGTGAGGAAAATCTTTCTTTGTAAAATAGTTCATATTTTTGAGTGAGTTTGTGTTGAGTTACCTATCCTTAGTTTTTAGTGTAATTGTTAGCCTTTCCTCCCCTGTTTCTTGTCAGCGTTAAGGTGTGTGTGTGTGTGTGTGTGTGTGTGTGTGTGTGTGTGTGTGTGTGTGTGTGTGTGTGTGTGTGTGTGTGTGTGGTTTTGGGGCCTAGTGTTTTTAGTTGGGATGTCTGAGGCTGCCAAAACTTTCTTTTCCAAGTGTACCGAGTGTGGCCATAAGCTTTCCCCGGCTGATGGCCACACTCGGTGCGTGATATGCCTTGGGGTTGAACACCTGTCTTCTGGCTGCTCTATTTGTGCAGCATTTAACCCCAGGGCTATCAGGGACCGGAGGTCGAAGCTGATTCTGGCGGGACTCCTGCCCCCGGACTCGGCTCCATCCTCTGGTCCCTCCGTGGCTCCTGCCTCAGCTGCGGCAGCGCCGACGGATGCTTCCCTTCCTCTGGCCGGGACTCAACCTCCCACCTTGGGCCAGGAGGATAGGGAAGCCAGGAGGGAGAAGCGCCGAGAAAAAAACAAGCGGCGGGCCGAGGCCTTCGCTTCGGCCCTGCCAGCCAAGTGAGCTTCTCCCCTGGGATGTCCGGACCTTCTCCTTCCTGGCTCCATTCCCCCAGCTTTTTGCCGGGGTCAGAGGAGGAGGATGAGGCCCAGTCTCCTTCAAGGTCATCGAGGCGGCACTCCCGTCCCACCTCCATGGCCTCTTCTAAATCCACTAGAAGCCTAAAAGATGCAGACTTGGACTGGATGATGATAAGGTTCCTCCAGGCCCAGCTGCAGATGGTAGTGCTCCTGCCTCCCCCCCCCTCCCGGGGGGAGCTCAACCCCTTTTTTCACCCTGATTGCTCCTTCCCCGACCTGCTTTCTGGGTTCGGGGTCTACGGAGCCGAGTAGCGTTGGAGCCGGGGGAATGTCGGCGCCGATGGGGTCAGGTACTTCGGCACCGACAGCGCCCTCGAGCCTGTCAGGTCCCTTTTCTTTGAATCCAGGCTGAGAGTTGAGCTTCGGATCCAAGGTGGTCAGTATGCCTTCAGCTCCGGGTAGGTCGGAGCGTACTGGCCCTTCGGATCCGATCGCTTCAGCTCCGGCCCCGATCTGATCGTCGGATCTGAGGGAAGGTCTGCTCTCAGATCCTAGAAAGAGTGGCTCTCCTTCGGCATTCGATGTGGTGGAGAGGGTTCTGTCAAGGGATTCCAGGCCCCCGGCCTTAGCTACCGCTCCACCCTGCACTCCCTCGCAAACTGGTCTGACTTCCATCACCCGGCCCCAGGGACAGCCTTCCCAGATGTCCCAGATCGTTCCCTTGTTGGAACAGGATGTGGTTGGTGAGGCCTCCTCCGACAGCCCCCCCGAGGAGGTTCCTCACAAATGCAAGTGCAAAAGGAGGCACTTGGACTCCCCTGAGTCCTTAACAGAGGACACGGATTTGGAGGAGAGGGAAGGTTCCCCAAGATCACCCCCCCGAAGACGTCTCATTTGGAGACATCATGGAGATGTTCAGGATGGGGGGGGTGGTCTGCCCCAAAGCCTACCTTGGATGAGTCCGTGTTTCTGGAGGCATTTAAAGCAGGCCCGTCAACCTCTTGGGTGTCCCCTCCAGCCGATCCCCTGGTAGATTTGATCACTACCAGGGCATGGAAGGAGCCGGACACTGTGGAGCCCGTCCCTAAGAGGCCTGACAGAATTCTCAGCCCCCCTTCGGACAGGTCTCATTGGAGCAAGGCAACCCCTGTAGATGCCATGTTGGTGGCGGCGGCCACCAAAAGGGAACTGGCCCAAAAGAGTCCCTTGGTCCATCCCCCTGACAAGGAGTCTCGGGAGATGGACCGTTTGGGGAAGCGGATGTTTGCTTCAGCCACCTTCTCCATAAGGTCATTAAACTACATGGCACACGTCATACAGCTCCAGTGGGATCTTATCAAAGAATACGATGGGTCGCCCCCAGAGTCCATGTCGGCAGAGGACAAACTGGTGTACTCTACCCGAATGGCCACTCTCAGGTCGATTTCCAATACCTCTATGCGGCTACTGTCCCATGCTATGGAAGGGGCCACTAGAGCTAGCAGAGCAGGTGTCGTACTAAGGTGACAGGCCTGGCTCCACCACTGTGATTTCGCAGAACCCTTCAAGGTGTCATTCGCTAATGCCCCGTTTGATGGTTCTGCCCTCTTTGGCAAGACCATACGTGACACCTTAGTCCAGAGCAAGAAAGATGGGAAGACATTGTCTGCCGTCGAAGTCTGCTTCTCTGATCCCCAGAGGTCCTTCTCTAAGAACCAAAAGGGACAGAAGAAGATTTGGTTCCGAAAGTCTCAGCAATCCCGTTTTGCTCCAGACTCCCCGTCCTTCAGAGGCAGAGGAGGACAGGGGGGATGCCGCCCTAGAGGCAGAGGGGGCCCGAAGAACTTTGGGTCCAGAGAACCTTTCTCTGATTGGCCCACACAGCAACCCTGAGGGGTTACCTGACTGCTCCACTCTGAAGGCAGTCAGGGGGCATTTCTCGAAGCACGTAGCAGCTTGGGAGTCCATCACGACAGACTGCTGGGTGCTTCAGATCATATCCAGAGGCTACGAGATTCCGTTTCTCCATCCCCCTCTCAGACCCAGGTGCCGCCCCAATGTCCCACCCAATCAGAGGGAGGCCGCAGCCGCAGAAATTCGGCAGCTGCTAGAAAAAGGAGCGATCCAGCATGTCCCCCCAGACCAGTATGGATCGGGCTTTTACTCCAGGTTCTTCTTGGTGCCAAAAAAGATGGGGGACTTAAGACCGATCCTCGACTTATCCCTCTTGAACCTGGCAATAGCCTAAGAAATGTTCCGGATGGTCACTCTTCAATCTATTCTCCCCCTCTTGCAGGAGAATGACTGGATGTGCTCCATAGACCTCAAGGATGCGTACTACCACATCTTAATGGACAGACGATCCAGGAGGTTTCTCCGCTTCAGGCTAGGAGCCAGCCATTACCAATTCAGGGTCCTCCCCTTTGGTCTCACCACGGCCCCCAAGGTCTTCACCAAGGTGTTAGTGGTGGTAGCGGCCCACCTGAGACTCCAGGGAATTCAGGTCTTTGCATACCTGGATGACTGGCTCCTGACCGCCCCCACAAGGCATCTACTCTGCACAGCCAGGAATTTCTTTCTTGGCTTAGCTCCCCGGCTGGGAATCACGATCCACACTGGAAAATCCTCCCTACTCCTGACTCAGGTCATAGAGTTTATCGGAGACAGGTTGGACATAAACCAGTTGTTAGCCTTCTTAACTCCGGACCGGATGCGATCCCTAAGACTCAATGTGCAGGCCATTCTTCATTGTCTGACCCCTCCAGCGGAACTGGTCCTGAGGGCCTTAGGCTCGATGGTGGCTACCATCAATCTCCTTCCCATGGCGCACATAAATATGAGAATTCTGCAATGGACCCTCCAAGTCCAATGGTCCTTCCTGCGTTATCCCCTGAGCCATCCTGTCCCTCTCAGCAGGGTTTGCAGGAGTGCCCTCTTATGGTGGATCCAGTCTCAGGACCTCCAAAAGGGACACCCCTTCTCTATGTCCCCTCCCCTAGCCACGGTGACCACAGACACCTCTCGCCTTGGGTGGGGGGGGCATTGTTGCGGCAGGACTGTCCAAGGCACGTGGAACCATATGGAGACCTCACTGCATATCAATGTCCTGGAGATGAGGGCGGTGCTGTTAGCATTGCAAGCACTTCAGAGCCTTCTTCCCGTAGGGACTATTGCAATCCAAATGGACAACATGTCTGTTGTCTGGTATATCAACAAACATGGGGGAACCAGGTCCTATCCACTTTGTTGAGAGGCCATGAGAGTTTGGGAATGGGCGATTTCCACCAACGGCTTTCTCGTAGCGACGCACATTCCGAGCTGGTCCAACATCCTAGCAGACAAATTGAGTCGCACCATCCTCTCATCATATGAGTGGTCTCTGGATCTCAAAGTAGCGAAGCAGATCTTCTCCAAATGGGGTCAACCTTGTTGCGATCTTTTTGCCTCTCCTTCAAACACGAAGTGCAACACCTACATCGCTCTAATTCCCCCACCCGGGGAATCACCAAGAGATGCTCTGGTGCATGCTTGGCCTCCCAGTCTACTTTATGCTTACCTGCCTCTTCCCCGATGATGAAATTTCTGCAGAAAGCCAGACGGTTGGGGAGCACGATAATCCTCATTGCCCCATTCTGGCCTCGTCAGGCATGGTTCCCTTATTTGTGGTCTCATCTAGTGAATCCTCCCTGGATTCTAGATCCTGCCCCGGATCTGATATCTCACCCCTTGGGTCTACCAACCCTGAACCTGGACAACCTCAAGTTCACAGCTTGGTTGATCCAGTTCCACTGTTAGTTCGGCCTCCCGGTATCTTTTCCCCAGTCAAAGCAATCCTAGTGGCAGCTCACAAGTCATCTACTAGGAAAGTTTATCATAGCAAATGGAAAAGTTTTTCTATTTGGGCAGAACATCAGAATCTGGATCCTTTCATAGCTCCTTTACAAACTGTGCTGGGATTTCTATCGGGACTGTTTGATAAAGGTACTAGCTCTTCCACAGTCAAAGTACAGTTGGCGGCAATTGCTCATTACCACGTTGGATGTGATCTTGGCCCTTTGACCTCATCCAGATTGTGTAAGGCCTTCTTAAAAGGCACCTTCCTACTAAGGCCTCCGGTGAAGGATGTGATCCCTCCTTGGGACTTATCGCTGGTACTCCTGGCCTTAACAGCTTCTCCCTTTGTGCCTGCTGCCTCGGTAGATCTCAAATTCTTATCCTGGAAAACGGCTTTTCTAGTCACTATTACTTCGGCAAAAAGGGTTTCGGAGCTTTAAGCCCTTTGTGCCAAGCCTCCGTACTTGACTTTCTACAAGGATAGGGTATTCCTCAGGACCAATCCCTCTTTTCTTCCCAAAATTGCTTCAGAGGCTAACATTAACCAGTCTATTAATTTGCCAGTCTTCTTTCCCAATTACCAAAATAAAGGCGAATACAAGTTACACACTTTGGATGTAAACAGACAGTTGAGATTTTATTTGCACAGGACAGTCAGTTATAGACATTCAGATCATCTGTTTGTGTCCTTTGCTAAATCCAGTTTGGGGAAAGCTGTTTCTAAAGTCACACCATCCAGGTGGATTTCTCAGTGTATTCTCTTGGCTTATGAGAGTTCTGGCAGGCCTGCTCCTCAGGGAGTCCATGCCCATTCAACTCGGTCTGTTTCTACCTCTGCTGCTTTTCGAGCTAGAGTTTCGTTGGATGACATTTGCTCGGCTGCCACGTGGGCCTCTTCTCACACATTTATAAACCACTATAAGTTAGATCTGGTTTCCAGAGGGAGAGCATCCTTTGGCTCCGCAGTGCTCCGGAACATCCTTCCTTAAGGGCCTCCCAAGATTCAGGTAGCTGGGGACTCTGTCCCATAGGTTGATGCACAAATGAAGTTAACTACTTCAGATTAAGAAGTTATGTACTCACCATAACGTTCCATCTGAGTAGGTAAACTTCATTTGGCAGCAACCGTCCCTCCCTCCGTCCCCCTGTCCTCTTCGGATGTTCTTGATATTCCTGCTTCATGGTAGATTAGACCCAATTTACCCTAGACAGGTGGTGATTCCAAGCCTTGCTTTTAGGCAAACTCGATCTGAGGTCAGGAAGGGATGGCAGGGAGTTATGGGTAAGGGGGAGGAACTTGGAGCTCGGATCTTAGCTGTTGGAAACTGCCGGCTCGGATCCGATGTGGATCCGATAACCCATAGGTTGCTGACAAATGAAGTTTACCTACTCAGATGGAACGTTATGGTGAGTACATAACTTCTTATTTGTTTCTCTGATGCTTTTAGTACATTGTTTCCTACACAGTCATTTATCTATTACTTTTGTTCTCATTTTCATATTAAAAGTATTTAGAATATATTTAAACTAGTGCACACTCTCAATTCCCTTGTGACTTAGTGATCATAATGTATTATTATATTTCAAAGATTGCTTGTCATTTTCAGGAGTGAAGCCAAAAAAATTATTTTTATAGTCACAGCCTCCTACTACTGCCCCAATGCACCTCACATTTTTTTAGCAATTTAACTCCTTTTTAAATCACCTGCTCATAGTCTCCCTCTTCAGTCTCCAGGCCTACTGATCCCTCCCACTTGCTCTAATGATGAATTAGGGCCAGCAAAGGGAACAATATATGTAGAGAAGGAATCAGGTTCAAGAGGCAGGATTTGAATGAGCCATATGATGCTTACCTAACAATGACTGCATAGATTATAAGTGATATATAATGTTTGCAACTACAGTTGTTTCAATGGTGTCTGTGATGTATACTGTTTGCAACTAAAGTGGTGTCAATGTTGCTTGGTTTTTATTTATATAAATATAAGATTGCCAATGTCATGCATGATAATTTAATAAAGATGTTTATTAAAAAAAAAGACATCCTAAAGTAGCATCATACTGCTGTCAAGGGAGTGTTTTTACCTATTTGTTACACCATACTTGTGCATGCTAAGATACACCTCAAGGGTGGAGCATGCAATGGGCATCAGTGGAAAACTGTTCCTTACCCCCACATGGGGCTGAAGTCAGCAGTATTCCCTACTTACCCCAAGTGGCACTGGATAGTTTTCTGCCTTGTATCTACTTGGAAGATCAAGCTGCATGAGCATGCTCCGAGTATGTGTGCCTCCTTCTTTCCCAAAGAAGGGTGTGTCTACCCTCCCAATCTGCACCTTCAAATGCTTAAGCTGCTATTCAAATTCAGGTCACCTTTGCACACAGAGCTCTAGCTTGTACACCACCACTGCGTTTTCCATTGAATCTCACCTTTCAAACATGTATATAAATCTGCAGTTGTTGCCCCTGCAAATATATTAACTATTTTCCAGAGCTGCCTGTTATAACTATATACATACCTAAACAGATAAGCCTATAGCTGAGCAAGTTATGCACAAATATATGTTACAAGCTTCAGGGTTAGACATTTCTAGTTCTAGTTTGGTCTCAGGAAGTCAACAGACCTGTCTGCCTATATCCCTGAGCAAAGCAATTTGCCTTAATTTGTTTTTCTTTGTTTGTTTTTATTAATTTCTTTCTTTATTTTTGCGTCTTCTGCTAGATGAGCCTTAACCCAGTTATTTGTGAGTTTCACAGACATCATGTTGTATACTGGTCATTCCTCTAAATAACTAACAGACTTTACCTTATACATCTGTGAGACAACCTGCTAGAAATTCATTCAGGCTGGGGATTTAGTCAGTGCCTTGTTTGGGGGAATTCATGCTCAAGGCGGTTGTCTTCCATTTTCCCCTCAAAGAATCCTGTAAAATTCTAAAATTGGTACTAAGTACTGGTTAAAACAAGAGGATTCAAAGAATTTGGCATTTCAGAGTAGGTTTCTCATTTAACAAAACCTGAATTCCTTCTGCCAGTTTCCTTTATTTAGTGTTCTGTATTTAAAATTCACTTTTAATCTGTTTATATAAAGATACACAAAATCTGCTTTTGATCTACTTGTATAAACCACAAAAATGATAATGGAACCAGTGTGTTGACTGTTTTGACTGGAAACTAGAGTAACAGTCACCACTGTAACTCCTAGAATGGAATTTCATTATTTTAGTAACTGTAAACCAGTGGCCTTGTCAATAATGAATAGTTTGGGGCAAACCACATGCAGATCTCAGTGCTGTCACCAAGCTGTTCACAGAGAGTACAAGCATGAGGTATGTATGCTCTTGTGTCTCAGCTCTGGGGCTGGAGTTCATGTCAGCTGGAGAAGTCTGATCATTTTTATATATTGCCAGTCTGCATACTGCAGCTTTAAACTGGGAGAGACACAAATGAGTCAGAAACACACACACACATACACACTATGTTGTTACTTGATCCACCATCTTGATATATAAACGTGCTTTTATTTACCTTCAGAGATGTCTTCACATCAGCAAAGACTTTAAAGAATTTGTTGTAATTTCCACATAAAAGAATATATATGTACAAGGACTTGATTCAAGGAAAAAATGCACATTAAAGAAACAGTATATTAATGCTGCTTATTTTCACATCCATCTGATAATATAATATTTATTGGTTTCTACATATCTAATTAGTATAAAAGACTTAGTAACTACATTAAGTATATAACAAGAGTGCATAGATATTTTAATGATTGCTGGTATTTCTCATTAACTTTTAATTTAAGAACTATAGGAAGTCAACTGAAGGCACCACCTCTCAACTGTCCAGATTTTTGCAGAATGTCCAGATTTTTGCCTCATAGTTTTGGTCTGTTCCTCATAAAATGTGTAATTTTCTGGATTTTTGTGACATATCAGTAAGGATTAAATTAATTAAATAATGACAGACATTTGAGTTTCAGACTTCATATCCCTTAGAAAAATGCATGTTAACACGAGATATTTTATTCTAGCAACTTTCTAAGTTTATAAGAGCAATATTTAAAATGTGTCCCTATTTCAGGGCTTTGTCCCCCCGCATTATTTTTGGCTTTGTCACAATTTTTTTGTGATAAAAGATTGAGAGCTATGAGTCACCAACATTTTGCAATGCAGGTTAGACTCGGTGAAAAGACTGTTGCGTGCCATTTATCTGTTTTGTCTGCATTTGTGCAACCTCAGAGTTGCTATACATATAGGTCAAGGATGTGGGAGTTTGCTCCACTTTATGGTGCAGTGGGGCTTACCCATTAAAAAAATGTTTTTATTTTTTTCTTACTTTGGGAATGATACTTTCCTGAGTAGTGATCTCATAACGTTTTAGATATTTTAAGACTGAAAAATCACATTTTGATTAAGGAAAATGCAATTATTTACAGTAAGTCTCATTTTTACAGGAAATCAAGCACCCCCTGCACCCTGTAACGTGAGGAGCTGCTGTCTATGCCTTTGCTACATATATATATGCTAACTGTAACCCAAGTACTCCTATATATTCCCAATATCTGTACTTTCAGTTTCATAATTTAGTGGTTGCAATTTTAGCTCATAGAACAGGATTCCATATGTAATCTACTTTTCATGTTTTTTCTTTAGTAATTCAGATCTTAGTTTAGTCTTGAAATCATGTTAAAACACATCATGACTGTTTGTTAAAAGTTTCTTTGATTTTCTAAATTTGTGCACATTTCTACGTTCAGTTTAATCATTCCGAATTGTAATAATTCTTTAAATCCAAAAGCTTTACATCTCTCATTTAGTTTCTGAAACAGATAAACTGATCTATTTTACTGGAATTTCTTAGGTTCATAGGTTCATAGGTAGGTACTAGGCTATCAGCCCAAGGGCCCACGTAAGCCTAGCCAACAAGGTTCCATGGCTTACGCTACCCAAGGAGGTTATTTTCCTGTGCCACTGTTGAGCAGAGACACAGAAGTGATCCCAGGGGTGTATTTCCTATTTCCCATCCACTCATCAAGATTTTTCTTGAAGAGTGCTAATGAAGAACTTTGCTTGACATAGATGGGTAGCCTGTTCCAGAGTATGGGAAGTCTCTGGGACAGGAATCTATCCCTCCAGCATGTCCTATTTATTGTGGTGACAAGGTTTAGGTCTCTAGAGCGTGTAGCTCGGAGGGATTGGGATTTCTTTAGGTGTAGCATGTCCAACAGCTCTGGGTTTGACATAGCTTTATATGTTAGGCAGAGATCACCTCGGAGTAGGCGATATGCTACGGAGTAAAGCTGGAGTTTTTTGAGACAGTCAGTGTAGGGCATTTGTTTGAGGCCAGTAATCTTCTTTGTGAGGTACTTCTGTGGCCTTTCCAACTGCTGCAGATGTCTTGTGAGGTACATTCCAAAAGGGGCATTGTACTCTATAATGGGTCTAATGAGTGTTGAGTAGAGGGGAACAATGACCTCTTTTTTCCTGGATGAGAACCCTTTTATGATGAGGTGTGCCACATGGAAGAACTTCCTGACTACTGTGACGATGTGACTATCAAAGGAGAGACTACTGTCCACCTGGGTCCCAAGGTCTCTTATCACACATTCGGTGTTAAGTAGATTGCTGCCTATGTGGTAGTTCATGGGTACAGAGTTTTTACCAAAGGGGATGACACTGCACTTTTTGGCATTGAGCTTGAGGCCATGGCTCTGACACCAGGCATCTGTCTCAGCGAGGCCCTTCTGTAGGATGTCCACATCATTTGGGGACTTGACTATGGCTCCTAGTTTGCAGTCATCTGTGAACTTCATTAGCCAGAGGCCTTCTGTGTTAGCCTGTACTTCAGAGAAGTAGATACCAAACAGGAGAGGTCCCAGGACGGAACCCTGTGGTACTCCACTTGTCACTGCTTTGAGGTCAGATTTGGAGTCTGCAACTTTTACAGTGTGGGTTCTGTCAGTGAGCCAGTTGGCAACCCATCTTGTGACGTAGAGATTTATACCTAGTTTAGTGAGTTTAGCTATAATTCCAGAATGGGGGATGGTGTCGAAAGCCTTGGTGAGGTCAAGATAGGCTGTGTGAACCACCTTACCCTCATCTACGGCTTTGGTGACTGCCTCAAAGAAGTCGATCAGGTAAATATATGGTCTCCTGTCAGCGTTCATCTAAGTTCAGATGTTCACAAGTTTTTACTACAGTGCCAATCCGCTGCACCATTTGCAGCCTAGCCAATGATCCTACCAATTTACCAAGACATGGATTAATACCAGATGCCAACCTAGTTTTGGTCCCTTTCCATAAGGATTAGAAGGGCCACACCGGATGTGCACTTATAATTGCCTATCTAATCATTCAGTTTACACTTAAAAACAGTCATGGACCTAATGGCAGAAATATTTGCAGAAATTTACTCAAGAATATTTTTATTTGCCTTACATTTCTTGTCTAAGAAGAATTTACACAAACTATACTTCCAGTTTTAGCGCTGTGGTGGTGCTGCGGTAGCGTTGTCGCCTCACAGTAAGACGCTGTCCGGTTCGATTCTCAGCTAGAGCATCTTCTGCGTAGAGACATGCGTGAATGGGCGTACCTTCGTTGAAGGTTGTGTGTCAGGCCTGGCAAGCCGGTACGTAAAAATCAACTGCCAATCATTAGCGGACCGGAGTTCCGCTGTGGCGACCCCTAACCGGGAAAAGCCGAAAGACACAATACTTCCAGTTTTAGAAGGTTGGTGGATGTGTTTCAGGTGTTTTGAGTACATTAAATTTATAGGACTCTTCTTGATTGCACTATTCTTACGAACCCTAATGAATATGTTGTCAACATATGTAAACCAGCATGATGAAATCTATAATGCATTTTTGAAACAAGAAAAGTTTAACATCTGTATATAGATCTGTTCACAGATTTCAAAGGCTATACTTGCTTCAAAAGGAATTATTAAATAATGAAATATATATACTTTAATTTTACTGAATTTAGTTGCACAATCTTCAAAAGCAGTAAGACAATCTGCAAAGTCATCAAATGTCAGAAACAGTAAGAATAGTTGCATAATATGAAATGACAGGAAAATACACACTTAAAATAAATATTTATGCAGGGGACAGAATGAACCCCTGCACTCCTCCTTGTGAGGGTCTGCTCCCTTACCCTCACTTGCTAAATATACTAACCAGCATTTTATTGTTTTTCCCTTTTCTCTAAAGATGTGCAAACTCGGAAATGGCATGCATACATTTCATTGATGTAGGGTCAGAGTCATATCCTCACAGCAGAAGTTACTTTCCAAACACTTACATTGTTCCATTAATTTATTTATTTATTTATTTATTTATTTTATTTTACATTTGTTAACCGGGCTAGTCTAGCTGGATACATGTCCATTTTCAGTAGAGGCCCGGGGAGAAAAGCTCCAGGAAAAGATATAAAATAGACATATCAATGTCATAATACATCCAAATTAAAAATACAAAGATGATAATGGCACAAATTAGAAGATACAAATGTTAAAAAAACAAAATATATATAAATTTTTTTTTTTTTTTTTTTTTTTTTTTTTTTAATGCTATGTACTACTGTGCTTTGGGTTTTCTTGAAACAGTTAGCCTCTCTGTATGTGCTAAAAAATAAAGAATTAAGATCTGAGAGCTTATTTTTACCAATATTTTCTTATATAAAGTTTAATATTTCAATAGGCACCATTTCCATATTCTGCTGACACCTTTTTACTTTCCAAAATGATTATGACAGTGCACTAAACTACCTTTCGTGACATAGAAAATTTAGTCTGCCCATTTTTACCATATATATATACATATATATATATGTATCTGCATGCGTGTGTGTGTGTGTGTGTGTGTGTGTGTGTGTGTGTGTGTGTGTGTGTGTGTGTATTAACCAAACCAAGGGGTTAAAAGGGCACATAGACAAACCATTCAGTAAATGCTGCAAGAAAGTCCCCAGCCAAGCTGGAGTCTTCACTGTGTAAAACCTTAAAACTTTTGTAGTGAAGGTGAGTGGGATATATGCAAATTACCCCTTAAGGGCATATTAGTGTTTCAGCTAAATGACTTCTGAATGCCCATGACATTTTACTTTTTTATTTTTTAAGCCATTATGGGTATATTCAGACCAATAAAGCCAACCCCCATTAACTGTATATGTGCATGTTTTGGTCTGTTTTGGCCTAATCAGTACAGCACAATTGGATTGTTTGGCTATACTTCAAAATGAAAGAGCTTAAAATCAAGCATGATATCCATAAAATTAAGATGCCTTCAAAATATCCCAAATAACATGCAATCCAAAAGGTAAAAGAGTCACACAAATAAACCATTCAGTAAAAACTGCAAGAAACACACAACCAAACTAAAGTTTTCACTGTGTAAAACCTTAAACCTTCTGTAGTGAAGGCCCATAGGATAAAGGCAAATTACTCCTTAAGGACACATCATTGTTTCAGGTACATATCTTCTGAATGGCCATAAATTTTTACTTTTTATTTTTAAGTATACATTCAAAAAAAGGACTACATGGTGAAGTTTAATAGTACCTGATAGCCTTAATCCTATGGACTAAAGTGTCAGATGTAAGAAATGCAGTATTAATATTTTGCCTCATAAAGTACAAACAACTAAATCAAACTTTTGCATCGGCTCAGGTATGCAACAGTAATATGATCATGTTTGTTTCACCTTTTCATGACAGGATTATCTTTGCATTGCTACTTAATTCCTTCCTTCAAGAAAACAATATTCTTACTTAAATATTTGATTCACTTCCTAGAAAAACAGTGGTGTTATTACTTTGTTCCCCCTGAATATCACTATGACATAGAAAGTGCTGGGAAAAGGCAGGCATAACAAATCCTGCTAGTTCTGAGTTAGCAGTACAACTATTGTGCATTTAATTCACAAATTTGAAGTTTGGGTCTGTAAGGAGCACTGTGCTTGGACCTTAACTAAACAGCAATCAGCAATCCCATCTTACCTTGCTCTGAGAACTTTGTGATGCTGAGTCTCTTCCGTGATCTAAAAGCTCCTGCTCCAATTCATCTTGTTCCTCTCCTGGGTCAAAGTTGTACATTGGCATCAACTGGTGTCGTAATTTCTCCAACCTGCAATATCAAGAGATTTGTTATATGCTGTGGTAAATGAATTCACAAGACAATCAAACTGATATCCACTAGGTAAAATGTTTTGGTCCTATGAATGAACAAAGTTTGAAAATTGAAGTAGTGACCGCCATCTGTGTGATTGTGACTGCTATGATCAACTGCTAGCCATTTGCCTTCTGTAGAAGCACAATTCTCTCAATAATTTGACAAATAATGACATAAAAATATATTTCTAATTTCTTCTGTGTCAGTAGTTTCCCTTGCAGAAAAGAATATTCCTCAAAACTGCATATACTATTCCTTGTCTCTGAAATCATTTAGTATATGAGCAGTGCATGAAAACTAAATTCACACTTTAATTTCTATAGTGTCTGATACAATAAATAAAATAAATAGATACACCTCTAGTTACCTCTGTCATTTAGTAACATTTCTGCTTGGGAATTCGATGGTGTCCATTTTCTCATCATTTGCATAGTATTGTATTAGGTATCATATTATTTGTCATAACTCCCTTGACATGTCCCATATTCACAGGGCACATATGTTGACATAAGTGTACTAGATTTGTGTAACACCATTGTTTATGTTCACTTAACAAATGAAGAAGCTAATAACATATACTCCAGTATTTTGCATGAGTAACTTACTTGTGTCAGTCTAAACATGCCAATCTTGTGTTTCACAATATGGAGCGAATGAAAAAGAGTGTTAGTGAGCGTGGGGTATGTGCACTTGATGTGTGCATAAGTGTGTGCATGTGAATCAGTAGCAGTTTGCTAGATATATTATTCTTCATGATATTATAGTCACTCTGCCTGCTCAGTAAATTTCACAAATACCAATTTTTAACTTTTTGTGCATAGTGTTTCATTCAGTCTTCCTTAATTCTGCTGATAGTGCCAATCCTACTGGCTGTAGAACGTTTTCTTATGTGATCTGCCATTATTGCCAACATAGTCAACAGTGGAAGAAAAGTTTGTTTCAGTCCAGGAGGAGAAGTAAGAGCTATAGAATAGTGGATTTTATGCAGATGTTTGCCCCTTAAACTGGCAGGTCTAAGCTTGTGTCAGACTTCAAAACCTGTATGTTAGAGGACTGAGTATATATTATGTCACTGATTTGAACTAGTTTGTGCTCAAACAATTAGAGAATCTTTCACTGCACATGAGAATCCCAACATGCCAAATGGTAAACACGCAGCTTTCCAATATGGTACATGTAGTACTTATCTGTTATGCAAAGTAAAGCTTATACACCTAATGTTTACTGCCATGGGTAAACTATTATACCAAACAACATGCCAGACAATCTAATAGGTGACTCCATAGTCAGACACACTGAAAGGGTAGTTGCTCACCAGACTGAACAAGGAGAGGGTCACAGTAAGCTGTGTGAGGGACTAGATCTAAGATTAAAGATTAGCTTAAAATAGTAATATAGTGTGAGGAAATGTGGTAGGCATTGACTCAGGTCACTCCACAGCAAGTACAAATATGACTCAGTCTGAAGGATGCTACAGCTGCATGAATGACATGAGATGGCTGAAATATTAATGCACCCTGGACTAGAAAAGAGACAAGAGGAGCTCTCTGATTATGTAGCCCAGGCGGTATGACCCTGACCCTGAGCAGCATCTTACCCTCACCAAGAATGATGCCACAGTACAAAGACAAAATGATCAGTTTTAACAATTGGCTTAATTACTGGTGTCATTCTAAGGGGATCATGTCTGTCTGCTTGGGATGACATGCTTGACAAGCAGCGCTGCATAAGGGGCGGCTTGCACCTGTCACCCCTGGGCTTCCGGATATTGGCCAAGGCTCTTGCCACCCCCATAGTGCCTTTTTTAGGCAAGTCTCAAAGGACAAACCTACCTCCCTAGAAAACACAAGTGGAAAAAAACTAAGGGTAATGCTGCTCAATGCCAGAAGTCTAAACCTTAAGATGCACGCCTCAAGCCCTTCTCAGTATGGAGAACATCGATGTCTGTGCGGTGACTGAAACCTGGTTCAAGGCTCCTGAGAGCACCCCAGCACTATCAGGTTTTACCTCATATCATGCTTTCCGGCCCCAAAACTTGGACCGAACCACAAAAGGAGGGAGTATCCATATTCATCAAAGATACCCACACCTCCAGGTTAGTGGCAACGCATGAAGCATCGGAGACCATCCAGGTGCAACTAACCATAGGCAAAACTGCCTTACAGTTTGTAGCATGCTACAGACCACCCTCTCAAACTCAGGAACCCCACACAGCCTTCCTGAAGACACTAGAGAGTATGAATGTCTCTCCAAATACCATTATATTGGGAGACTTCAACTACCCAAACATAGACTGGGAACATTACTCAAGCCCCAACACCCTAGCCCAAAGGTTCCTAGAATTCATAAACTCAAATGCAATGGAACAACTGGTCACCATTCCCACAAGAGGAGACAATATACTAGACCTGATCATCACAAACATGGGGACAAAATGCTCCACACCGGAAGTATATCCCTCTTTGGTAAGATCAGACCATAAATTAATCTCACTGGAAATCCACATCCCGCCCCCACCCCTGCACAAAGACCACAGTGAAGAACTTCTCAAAAGCCAACTTCTCACTTCTTAAGACTGAAATGGTATCCTTCAAGGCCCCTGGGCTAGTGGAAACCACAACCCACACTGCTGCATCCTTCGCAAATGCCTTCTACGGGCACCTTCAAGAATGCATGGATCATGCAATCCCAAATAAAACCAAGACCCATTCCCCCAAAGGAAGGCCGGTCTGGTGGACCCCAGCCATAAACAAACTCTACAACAGGAGGAGGAAGCTACTACATGACAGAGCAAAATCCCTAAAAGGGAAGGCATCTCTGACCAGTACTAGCAAAAAACTACGATCACTCATAAAATCATCCAAGGCCAACTTTGAGAGAAAAATCAAAAGACACAAAAGACAATCACAAGGCCTTCTTTAGCTATGTTAGAAACCTGGGTGGAAACTCCCAGATATGCTCAGAGTTAGTCCAAAATGATACAAAATACACTGAACCCACTGACATTGCCAACATTCTGGCAGACAGGTTCAGTGCAAATTTCTCCTCTCCCTCCCCCCCAAAAGGAGAAATAACTATCCCAGCAGAGTGTAACCTCCCTAATATCTCAGATGCCCAGGTGAGAGCCGCCCTCTCTAAAGCTAAAAACACAGCATCAATGGGACCGGACAGTGTCCCGGGCTGTGTGCTACATGAACTCAAAGAGGAACTAAACCCACACATAAGGCTACTGTTTAATCTTAGCCTTACTACAGGATCATTACCCAAAGAGTGGCGTCGGCGACAGTGGTACCACTTCACAAAGGCGGTGCTTCTACGGACCCTGGAAATTACCGCCCCATAAGCTTGACGAGCCTGGTCTGCAAAGCTATGGAGAGGATCATTATGGAACTCATAAACAAAGACATTGGGGACCTACAGACATTGGATCCTACCCAATTTGGCTTTGTCAAAGGCAGATCCTGCCTTTTGAACTTGATCGACTTTTTGAAACAGTCACTAAGGCCATTGATGAGGGTAAGGCAGTTCACACAGCCTACCTTGACCTTGCAAAAGCCTTTGACACAATACCCCACTCGGGCATCATAGACAAACTCACCAGCTTAAATGTAAACTCATATGTCACAAGATGGGTTGCAAACTGGCTCAAGGACAGAACCCACAAGGTCAGAGTTGCTGGAGCTATGTCAGACTCTAAGCCAGTCACAAGCGGTGTCCCACAGGGCTCAGTCCTGGGACCCCTCTTGTTCGGCATTTATTTTTCCGAGGTACAGGCAAACATAGGAGGATTGTGGCTGACAAAGTTCGCAGATGACTGCAAACTGGGCGCCATAATTGATACTCCAGCGGACACAAACATCCTTCAGAGAGGCCTCATAGAAACGGATAATTGGTGCCAGAGCCATGGCCTTAAACTGAATGCCAAAAAATGTATAGTCATACCCTTTGGGAAAAACAAGGTACCCACAAATTACCACATAGGTGGTAATCCATTAAATCTGGAAGAGGTAATCAGGGACCTTGGGACCCAGGTTGACAGTAACCTCTCATTTGACACTCACATTGCCAAAGTGGTTAGGAAGACCTTCTATATTGCCCACCTTATCATGAAGGGTTTCACATCTAGATCAAGAGAGGTCATTGTGCCCCTGTACTCTTCTCTTATCAGGCCAATGATTGAGTACAATGCCCCATTTGGGATGTATCTTACCCGTCACCTGCAGCAGTTGGAAAGACCCCAAAAGTTCCTCACCAAGAGGATAAAGGGTCTTAAACATATGTCATATGCTGCCCGACTGAAAAAACTCCAGCTCTATTCAGTCGCATACCGCCTACTCAGAGGTGATCTGTGCCTGACGTACAAGGCCATGTCCAATCCGGAATTAATGGACATGCTCCACCTCAGTAAATCCAAATCCACCAGAGCCACGAGAGCAAGAGACTTAAACCTCAACACAGAAATAAATAGGGCGTGCTGGAGGGACAGATTCATAACCCAGAGGCTCCCTACACTCTGGAACAGAATCCCAATCCATGTTAGGCAGAGCCCCTCACTGACTCTATTCAAGAGAAATCTTGACGAGTGGATGGGAGATCGTAGGTTTACCCCGGGGGTCATCTCTGTGTCACTACTAGACAGAGGCACAGTAAACTAAACCCTAAAAGGGCATAGTATTCTCATCCTAAGGGGTGGTGAAAGCCACACACACTCTGGCTAGGCTTATAAATGCCTAGGGCAGATAGCCTAGTACGAACCTATGAACCTATGAACCTATGAACATGCCAAATGGTAAACACGCAGCTTTCCAATATGGTACATGTAGTACTTATCTGTTATGCCAAGGTAAGCTATTACACCTAATGTTTTACTGCCATGGGTAAACTATTATACCTAATGTCATAATGCCATGGATAATCTATTATACTTAATACTGGTCTCACACAGGTGAAAGGGTAGTTTGTAAAGTGAGCATCAGTGAACTAAAGAGGTACAGTTTGTTTTCATTTGGAAGGGTTACTGTGTGAGGGACTACATCTAAGATTAAAGATTAGCTTAGAAAATAGTAATAAAGTGTGAGGAAATGTGGTAGGCATTGACTCTCCTTCAGAAATCACTTTAAAAAATCCTCAGAAATTATAACTATAACTTTGCGCTCTGAAGGATGCTACAGCTGCATGAATTTTATTTTTTTAATTGATTTCATAAATGAAGACCTGAGTGGAAAATGCAACTGAACAAGACATGAGATGGGCTGGAAATATTAATGCACCTATTAAAATATGCTGCACTAGAAAACCAGACAAGTGTAGTTGCACTGAAGTGATTCCTTATGGTTAGGGTCTACATTACAAAATTGAAACTTTAGTTAATCGAATAACTAAAGATCGATCTTGTAATATCGAAAGCTAAAAACCTCAAACAGCTGATTTAACGCAGGGAAACTTTTGGTAGCACGAAAAAAAAACCTTTTAATCCCAAATCAAATGGGGGGGTGCCTTTGCACCCTGCACCCCTCCCCAATGTGGGGGGCTGTGCCCCTCACATTCCCCCTAACTAAATATACCAACTCCAAGATTGCTCCACTTTGGAGAAAAGGGCATAATCCCCATAATGGCCAAGGGAATTGTTTCCCCTTTGTTAAATCGGCCATTCGAGGTTTTTGGCTTTCGATATTACAAGATCGATCTTTAGTTATTCAATTAACTAAAGTTTCGATCTTGTAATATAGACCCTATGGTTATATCAACACAGATCCACCTAAATATTTTCTATATATGAATAGTTCTAAGAACACTCCAACTGTTCTAGCTGTTCAGTTCCAGTTTTGAATTAAAGGCAGCCACCATTACAGGAATTTGATGAATGGTTAGCCCATTTGTCTGATACCACAAGGATTATACTATTAGAACAAGGGAATCATAGGTTGTTGACTAGAATCAGGCAAGGACTTTTGTACATGAAAAAAACATATCACCACAAGAGTGCTATCAGACTCAAAGATGTATTTAAGACAACTGGAAGATACCAACAAGACAGATGCTAGTTACTTTTTTCATTCAAAATAGTAGAACAGTTGGTTCAAATGAACAAGAACTGAGAAAAAGATCAGCAGACTGATATACCTGAATATAAAACCAATCTAAAATGTAATAAAATGGCAGCCAGTTCTTCAGGACATGGGAGAGCTTCCTTGCCATGGAGGACTGGGGGCAGGAAGGCCAAGACTTCTTTCTATGCTACTCATTTTAATAATAAGACATAACATAGAACAACCTGAGTACTGGGCCAGGGATTTATTCAGGTGTCAACAGTGCAAAACTAATTGCTTATGTCACATTGAACTGGGATTCATTATTCTTTCCTTTTGTCCCAGAACAATGTTAAATGGCTCTGTCACACTGCAATTTCAGCTAGTAGTTGATACCATCATTTTTACCTGCACTACATTCAGACTCCCAGTAGTGAGTTGCCTTCAAAGAGAGGGAGCTAACCTAATGATATACAACATTGTGTTGTTATTAAATTGGGCCACTGTGGTAAGATGGTTTGTCTGATGTAGTATTGGAAGTCTAAACTGGTGCTGCTTCAGAGCACTGATTAATTACCATCTTGAGAGGTGGCATAGCCTTATTAATGTAAATACATTAAAGATGACTGTTGACAACGTGTTTAATGTTTGGCTGTGAATAAACTGGACAGCAAGAAATCTACAGGTTTAATGTTAATATTTTAACTGTGAATATATCTTAATTATCCTTGTTTTTGTAGCCGCATGGGTAGAAAATGCACTTTGCTGGGCTACAACAATCTGTCTGGATGATTAAGGCTATGAACTGCTTTTTGTAGTGCAGGGTTTGAGTCTCTCAGTCTTCATTTGCCTGCTATGATATTCTGACCAATTTACTTCACTTGACAAAGCTCCTAGGCTGCCCATGTAAAGGGGCATGTACAGCTAGTGGGCTGTCCCAAGTTGTAAGCAAATGCATTGCATATTTGTCTTTTGAATTCCTGTGCCTTTCATATAGACTCTTAGTTCTTCATTTTATGCACTTTCAGTATGAGTACCAGCACATCTTGCAGTTAATGGATTGCCAGATGCATTTTCAATAAATCTGAGTTTTATGGGAAGAGTTGTTTACTCTTGATCATGTTAAACTTGTTTTCAGTGTGAAACTGTTTTGTTTTGTTTAGTAAATGGATGACAGTGTTTTTGCTGTAGAATTTGAAATAATTTTAAATTAAATCCAAATCTCTGTGATCATTGTAGAAGTGAAAAAAAAAGAAATATTATGCAAACTGACAGGTTTGAATTGTGTGTTATGGAAATTGAGAAATGGCAGTCAAGTAATGGGATACTGGTATGGCTACTGGGGGTAGGGCAGTCCATTACTCTGCCTAGGGCCCTGTTTGGCCATAATACAGCTCTATATATGACTCAGAGTATTTGAGTTTAATTTGCAGAGCTGTTAGAAATTTATTCAGCCTTGAAAAGGTTTTGGCCTGCACTGGATAATGACTATATTAAAAATGTAGTGTTAGGCACTGGATATGTGGAAGGCAGTCAATCACCAGGAAACTTACCAATGTCTCCAAATGAAGATAGATTGTTTCATGACTGTCTTCCATGAAGAAAAGTATTGAAAATGTCTTTGCGTGAATTGAAAAGAGGCTTTGTGTACAAATGCAAAAGCATATGCTGTGCTATAAACAATTATAATTTTTCTGGACCTGAAGAAAATGAAAGTACAGTTTAAACAAATATTTTTTTCTGGATCAGAAAAAAAAAAAAGAAAACTTTCCATAAATCTATTGGGCTATGAATTCAATACCATTTTGTACATTTTTGGTAAAAATATTGAAAGTGACCATAGATAAAAGACTATGATTATCAAATTAATTGGGAACTTGTAAAATTGGTAATGTATAATAGTAGATCTTCACCAAAACTTTAGCATATTAAATTTGTAAAGAAGCAATAAAAATGTAAACAGTGAACATATCAAATATTTAACAGTCCAAAATATAAAGCAAAGAGGCAGCCACATACCACAAAAAGATCCAGACTTGGAAATAGAAATAAAAATAAAAAGCGAGTATTAAAGATGCCGACATACGGTGAGCAATATCCAGAACTGCTCACCAAGTGGCAAAAACTCAATATAGAGGTGAGCATGAACTATATTCATTTAATGCTAGAGTTTTTCAAACCTATAGAAGAAAGTTTGATAAAATCTTTATTGGAACAACAACAAACATTATATTTATGTTATCCAACTGTTTTAGTTGATAATGCTTTATCCAATGTGCTAGATGACATTCTAGTGTTTGAGAGGCATCTGTTACAGCAAAAACATAATAAAATAGACAGAGATACTCAAGATTTTCAACAAGGTCATGTCTTCACCTGGCCGAGTCCGGGCCAGGTGTCTAGACACATGCTAGTTAATGCTGAGAATGTAACTACCATCCAGACCACCTTGAATAGTGAAGTAACTAATGGTATTAATAGTAATGATAACAGCAGAATTGATTCAAGCACCAGTTCTAATAACATTAAGTCTATTATCAGTACCAGTTCGAACATCAATATGGTTACTGTACATAATGCAATTAATTTACAAGCAGAGAAAATGTCAACCTCGGTTTTCATGCAGATGGAACTTCCTAGTTGTTCATCAGATAATGTTTTACATCAACCTGTTGTGCACCCTAAAAATAATAATACAGTAGGGGCAGCACAAAGAATAAATAATGGTTCAAATAACGTCATGGTTTTTCGACAATTCCCCCCTTCCCATAGCTACGGAGAAGGTGGTCAGGAGAGACCGCTCTGTAAGCGGAGGATGACAGAAGTGGAAGCATTCAATGGAGAGGGATCCCAATCAAACCCTCAAAAAGATGTGGACCCAGATGAAGACTGTCTAGTCTGGAACATTTCACATAGAAGTCTGGATATTGACGAACTAAATGTTTTAAACAAGGGTGTGAACTTTATCCCTACAGAATATAACCAGCTTACAGATGTATTGACTGATATTAAAATGTTCACTAGAAATGTTATATTAAGGTACCAGTTTGGAAATAGTGATAGTAATTATAGTCAGATTTTTAAAAAACCTAGTGAGTATATGCCGCACAATCATCCTCTGGTAGAAGCATTCTACAATTTGGTAGAAGAGGATGTTTATAAATTATACAGTGAAAGCTGAACAAAGCATACCCACAAAAAGGGTTGTAAATACAATTTGAGCAAAAATGAAAGGAAAGCATTACTGAGATTGCAACATGATAATACAGTGGTGTTTAGACCTGCAGACAAGGGGGGACCCTTGGTAATTATGGATAAAATAAATTATCACAAAACTATGATGGATATGCTTAGTAATGATGCTTATTACAGCACTATTGATAAAGAAAGGTTAGAAAATATTAAGCTTAACATATATGTATGTATATATATATATATATATATATATATATATATAAAACAATAGTTGAATTGGTAGATAGTTGTATTATAAATACTGAATTAGAAAAATCTTTGGAAGTAGAGTATCCAGTGATCCTCACTATACAAGGAATACCCAAAATCCATAAGGATGGCGCCAATTCCCCCATGAGACCTATAGTCTCTGGTAGGGGATGGTGCACTTAACCTTTTTCCCTTTATGTCGAAAAACATCTTAGACCTATATTAGATGGGAATAAATATATACTCAGGGACACAAAACAATTTTTATCAGCTTTGTATGATTTTTTTAGTAAAACTGAAATGAAAGCTAATATGCTGTTTGTAACCCTTAATGTGCAGTCTTTATTTACTATCATTCTCAATGGTCTAGGTATAGTCTCTACTAAGAAATATCTTGCTGAACATAGTGAATACACAGAGCAGAAAGTGGATCTTATTCGTATGTTTTTGGAAATTATACTTGAGAACAATGTCTTTGTTTTTGATGAAAACATGTATATTCAGTGTGATAGCGTGGCTATGGGCACATCTTGTACCAATAGCTACGCCAACATGTTTCTAGCCATATGGGAAGAGGAAGAAATGTTTCCCAAATCTTGGTACCAGGAAGGAATTTCCTTTTATCGACGTTTTGTCGACAACATCTTTTTCGTATGGGAGGGTAGTGCTCAAGACTTGGAAAGGTGTGTTACATTAATGAATAATATGACTTCATACCTAAAGTTTACGTCCAATTATTCAGATACCAAAATAGAGTTTTTGGATGTGTTTGTTGAAAGAGTGATGAACACCGATGTTAATACAGGTGTTTTTAAAAAGAAATGCTATAGGAATACCTTTCTTCATCAGCGCAGCATGCACCCTCCTTACATATTTAATAATATTATCAAAGGGCAAAGCATGAGAATTTTTCGCCTTAATGTGACAGAAGAAGGTTATCAACAATAAATTAATGATTTCAAACAAAGACTTTTTAAACATGAGTATAAAGACTTAGAGATTGAGATAGGTTTACAAAATATGGATCAGTTGAGAAAAAATAGAGCAGCACCATATTATTCTGCTCATACATTTGTGCCTAATCAGCAAAATAGTGGAACATCATATTTAAAGATACCCATGTATTATACAAGTGATAATAAAGATATAATGGAACTTATCAATAGCCATTGGGGTATTCTTACTACTGACATGGAATTAAGAAATATAGTTGGGGACAAACCAAAGTTTCAATACAAAAATAAATCCAACCTTAAAAGGTTACTCTGCCGTTCAACAGTTAAATCTTGCAATCATAATTATACAGGGACATCTCCCTGCGGTAAATGCAATTTTTGCTCATATATTGCAGTTGGTGATAGCTTCATACATCCAGATACAGGTCAGCATTTTAGATTTCATGTATCTGCTGATTGCGGCAGTACCCATATAGTATACTTGGCTGTTTACCAAGTATGCCTCTCATTCTATAGCGGAAAAAACGATAGGGCTTTTTGAACAAGAATGAGAGAACATCTTTATGCCATTAGGATAGGTTATGTTACAAATGCTCTAGCCAAACATACGTTAGCTCATGGACAGGAACATGTTTTTCGCTTCATGGTTATAGATACTGTCATTTCAATAGTAAGGGAAGGCAATATACGGAATAATACCGAAAAGAAGGAAATAAACTGGATTATGAGAATGAGGGCAGATAAAGGTAGAGGCCTTAATGAAAGGGCCTCACTTAAACCCATTCTAAGCTCTAGATGCTTGATCGCTAGTTAGCCATTGTATGTGGCATGCCCTGTTAATGTTCATATATATAGACCATAATATGTTTTAATTTTTAAAATATATTTATTCCTAGTTAGAATATTTAGATTTAATTCAATAGGATATGTTGTATTTATACATATACATTAATAATTCCCCAATATGAAAGGTTATTTAGTATATTTATATGTAGAAGGTCTACATAATTATTTAATGTTTTCTGCATTTGTACTAACAGTTTGTGGATATGAAAGCCTTCACATTTTTTTCAATAAAAATAAAAATAAAATCACTGTCACTAACTCGTAGGTACCTCTTCCTATAGAAAGAACGCAAACAGATAACAATAAAGATATTGGAAGGGTACAACGGCAGATACCAGTGCCTTGCATAAACAAGGCTATATCTCAGTTCTTATAGTCACACAAAGTCTCACAGGTTACTTCAACTTTATCAGAGCCTTTCGGCGCTTGAACAAACATCAAAATATCAAATATGTAAGTAAAATAAATCACATAAAGTCAGGCTGTGAGCTATTGCAATATGGTTTGTCCTGCATTTGAGTAGTGCTTTTATACATATTCATGAGGTAGTAAAACAAATGGGTACATTCTGGATAAAAAATTTGAAAACTAACACAGTGAAAAGTCAGCAGTTTATAAAATGATTGCAGTATCCTCCTCATGATTGTTTGCTATGGTTTAACTCCAAAAGTTCAATGCAGACATTTTAGGCTGCAGCTTCATAATGAATACAGATGGCAGATTTTTTTTTAAAGTTTTGCAAATGACTGCAGAGTAGAGGAGTGAAATCTTCTTTTTGTGTTTAATCGTGCACTTTGGTTTATATGGAAAAAATGTCAGCTAGCAATGACTGATTTATAGATCCTCCTCTATAGTCTGTAATCATGTTACATTGTCTAGTCAATTTGTCAAAACTGTTTTAAAAATGTATGATTATATTACCTGGTTGCTCAACTGGAGCCTGTAAACTGTGTGTAACTTGCAATCATTTTGTGATTTTTATTGTATATTCTACCTTGGAGCTTTTCTCCCCGGGCCTCCGTTGAAAATGGACATGTATCTATTCAGACGATCCCAGTCAACAAATGTAAAATAAATAAATAAAATAAATAATGATGCACTCTTAAGGATTTACTGTACTATACTCTACTGTGTTATACTCCACTATACTATAGCCCAATACACTATACTGTACTGTACATACTATGCTATACCATGCTATACTATACTAACGTTCTCATAAGAAATAAATTAGATATGGGTTCTAACATTTTGACATTTTCACTAGTTTCACTTGTACAGTTTAGAACTGCTGTTTTATTGTGAGGCTTAATGAGTTCAGGTAGCACAGCTTTTCACATAATGGAAAAAATGATTTCATAAATGAAAACAAATTTTCCTTTTAAATTAAAGATTGCACTTGTATGATGGATCTAATAAATTGCAGTTATTACATTCTGAGCAGTCAAATACTCCAGATTGTGTGGAATGCTCTACATTTGTGATCGATTTTATCCACTGTTCCAGTGTTACACATTGAACAGTGGTGGCTCTGCTTTGCAATTTTTGACTGGCTGGTATAACACAATTATAGTCAATTGGCATCACAGTGTACAAGCCAATCAAGTAACTACTCCTGAGGTGATGGGAGCCAGTCAGGAGGCAAAAAATGTAGCATAAGCCAATCACATGTTGCTACCAGTTTTCATGGCACTGCAATACCTTCAAGCCGAAGAGGATTCATTTGAAAGGTAATTCGCTCTGACAATGGATAAAAGGGACACAGAGACAGAATGGAGTGGCACTGACAGAACAGAAGTTGCTGTGGGCACTGCAGTTTATCAGGTACAGTGACTGTACACCAGACCATTAACAACCTGAGGGAAAAGAGGTTACAAAAGGGCTGAGATTTGCTTTACTTAGGTCAGCATGGTCATGGTGGTGCTGTCTGTGGACTGCTGATTGCTGTTGTTGCCTGGGAGCTATACCTCTGCCTTGAATTGATTTTTTTATTCTTCCTGATTGCAATTGCATTTGGGGGTTGTGGACTACTGGACTTGTGGAACTATGACTGTTTCCTCATCAGTGGCAAGTGGCTGAATGTGTAGAATATAGGAGTGATTAAACATCATCTCAGACAGAAGCAGGGTTCCATATTTTTGCAGAATGTCCAGATTTTTGCCTCATATTTTTGGTCTGTTGCTCATAAAATGTGTGGTTTTCTGGCAAATCACTGTGGATTCAAGTAATTAAATAATGAGATATATTTGGGTTTCAGACTTCATATCCTTCAGAAAATGCAGCTAACACAAATCCTGTTCATCTTTCTAAGTTTAGAAGAGCAATTGCTATAATCTGGTGCTTATACATTACTAATGTAGAATAATATTTTCCTGGAAAAAAGTTATTTCCCCGTTTATTTTTCCCTCAACTTTCTGTCTCTTTCATATTTTCATTATGTTTTTACAGTACTGCTTCTATAATTTAGTGCTTGTGAGTTTTTAATGTAGACAGTATCTTCCTGTATAAACAATATATATATATATATATATATATATATATATATATATATATATATATATATATATATATATATATATATATATTTATTAGAAATATTTTCTGTAAAGATTTATCTGACTATTCAGTACTGTTTATAGCTTACTAATGTAGATAATATTTTCCTGTAAGCTTAAAGGACAGCCGCATCCATAGACTCAAAAAACATGTTTATTTCATCATGGTTTGGTGTTTCCTACACTTTAACACAATTCTTGAACTGTTTACAGGTTTTTAAATATTTTTATATGTAATTTCTGAGTCTGACCCCATGGGATCCTGCATCTTGAAGTGATCCTGATTGTTTAGTCTACCTCTAGGTATCCCACAGTGCAGTGCTTGTCTGTAAAAAATTACATCACACCAGCTTCTTTCTTCCCAAAGCTCCTGTCACTGCATTGATTTTACATGCACGCACTGCTGTCTTTCAATTAGTTTTAAGTAACATTGCATGCCATTCAATGACTACTTAAAACACAAATAGTGCAAATGTTACAGAACAGACTTTCAAACTGCTTTTTAACTGGTGCTTCTTTTCAGAATGACTAAATTGAGGTCTTTTGTGAAGCCTGAATTGTACTACTTTGACTCATCTCCCATCCCCCTTCAGACCTACCTTCCCTAGCTGTCAAAGTGCTAAGGGTAATTTGAGCTGTTACATGCACAGTGGGAGACTTGACTGATGTACTGTTTCCTTGTTCTAGCCTTTACTTTCTATATGGGTAGGGGAAGGACCAGGGAGGTGTGACATCACAGCATGGGTGGGTTTTTAGGACAGTTGTGGTAAAAAACTACCTGTATTCAATGGCCTTGATGATAACAATGGATTGGAGACTGCATCAAGCTTTTCCAGGGTGGGATAAAAGTTTTTTTGAAAGTGAAACCACCACAGTACAGTAGGGTACTGTTCAAGTGGAGAGAAACAGTCAATTTAAAATATTTTAAATGCTGTATTGTTGTTTATTAATAGCAGAGACTGTAAAAAGGGAGAAAAAGGAGGGAGAAGTTGAGCATTTAATAGCAGAATCCCATTGCTGTTCTTTAAGTTCCTGTGAATACTTTTGTTATCCTAGCCAAAGAACCACACCATGTTTGCCAATGTGATGTTTTATTTTTTCTTATTTTTTTTTATTTTCCATTATAATAATAGTTAATATTACAATCTTCCTTGTAGTCATATATTAAAACATTCTATATATACTATGTACAAATAATTGGCTTGAACAAATACACAATGTATAATTTGTAATGAGTAAGTATTTCAAGGTAAAATATTTAATCAAAATATTTCAATTAGTTACATATAAAACATTAAACTGAGACCTGTTTTAATGTCTCAATAAGAGCAAGAATTTTCTTCCAAGGATTACTGATCCATTTTTTTAAGAGTGATTCTCAGTTCTTTAACTTTAATATCTTGTAGTACAGATTCTTCCAACAATTTCAGAAAGTTGTTCAAAGTTAGTTCTTGAGTTGACTTTCATTTTCTCATTATGCATTTTCTCATTACTGCTAATACAGACCATTGTAGAAATAAGTCCTTTTTACTCATTTCTGTTTTATCATTGACATTTAAGAAATTTACAGATTTGGTTAAAACAAAGTTATCTGTGAAAATTTTGTAATTTCTTCCCAAAAATTTTAACATTAATACAATCAAAAAAAAAAATACGAAACCAGTCAGCTTTACATATTATTTGGCATCTCCAACATGAGGTAATTTCAAATGTTTTAAATTCTGTTAATTTGTCAGGTGTAATGAAAGCTCTGTGTATAAATGTCCATGTAAATATTTTCCATACTTGTAAATTAAAAGTTGAGTTAATAGAGTACAAAAGGTTAATTTTACTTTCATTTGAAAGATTTATTTGATGTCCTTTGGTTATGTAGTTCCAATATTTTAAATTAGGGTTAGATTTATATATCATCAATGATTTATATAATTTTGAAGTTAGATTAGTCCCGTTGAAGTTGTTATAAATTACATCAAACATAAGAGTTATAAATTTAGGTCTAGTCTTGTATGATGAATTAGTAATTATTCTATTTAAGTCTTGAGCATAGAGTAAAATGCTTTGAAGTATCAACCAATCTGTATTTGATATGTTAAATGTATGTTGAATTTGTTGAATATTTAGAATTTTCTGATTTTTTTATACATTGTTGCCAACAGATAAAGTTTTTAATTTCCCAATTTGTTAAAGTACTTATATGAATTTTATTGAAGAAGTTTTTCGTAGAACTAAAGTGTATTATTAATTCTAACCAAATTTTAATACCTGTATTAGAATATATGAATCTTCTGAAAGAGTTATGTATGTTATTTATATAGTTTAGATTTGTTAGTTTTGAAATATTATTGAATATTTATCATTGTACCATGCCACAATATATTATTTTGTATATTTGATATATGATTTCTAGTTACCTTGTTTTCATTTTGAAAAATAATAGAGCATAAAGTTTTCCAATTTGAAGAATGATTATTATCAAACCAATTAATAATAATTCTAAAGATAGATGCTTTTATGTAAGTCTCTATGTCTGGAAAATTAATCCCACCCATATTCCAAGATCTGATGTGATATGTGTAAGCTATTCTATTTCTTTTTGGATACTAAAGGAAGTTTAATAGGATTTTATTTATTTCTTTTAGTACTTTTCCGTTAGGCATTATAGGAATGGATTGTGCAATATAATTTATTTTTGGTAGAAGAATCATTTTTATAATTTGGAGCCTGTCTTCAAATTTCAAATACATATTATTCCACTTTGTTGTTAATAATTTTATGTTATCTATTATATTTTTGTAGTTTAAATCTAATGTTAATTCCATATTGTTACTTAGAGTTATTCCTAAATAATCTAATGTGGCAACTTGTTTACCTATTATATGATTAGTAGTAATTAGAGAATCTCTTTTGTTTGTTTAAAAATAGTTATTTAGACTTTGTTTTGTTAAAATATAGTCCAGCTATATGATAGAATTTATCTACTAAATTATCTAATTCTTGTAAAGTTTCCTCAGACACAGATATTGTTAGTAGGATGTCATCAGCAAATAACATAATTTAGAGCTATAGTCTCCATATATGTCAATACTATTTACTTTGGGGTTATTACGTATTAAGGATACAAAGAATTCTATTGCAAGTGCACATGTAATAGGAGACATCTGACAGCCTTGTTTTGTGCCTTTAGCCATTTTAATTGCTTCTGAAGTAAACAGCCCTAATTTTATGTATGCAATGTTATTTCTATAAATAAAAACCAAAACAGTCATAAAAGTGTGGGTACCTAATGGCAGTTCAACTGGTTTCAGTTTTCAGTTCTCACCACGTCACAGGAATAAAAGTCCTCTTCAGGAACACAGGTCATAAAGTCCTCTTCAGGAACACAGGTCATAAACTCTTTCAAGTATCCAAGTAAAACGAGACACCGAAGTAAAAGGATAATAATTTATTGTAGTTAGTGCTTTCGCCACGTAGGCTTCATCAGACTTTATACAAAATAAGAAATCGACTTATTTAAAAACTAATGAAACAAAAACCATTGGTCATAAATTATCCAATGAAACAGCAAAGTCATTAACTCATATCTAGCACATGAAAAGCCTATGCTGAAAAATGCTGCAAACAGTTGCCTCAAAGCAATACTAAAAAATAATAAATATATTGCCTAAAATACAATGTCATATAAACTACTGACATATATACTAACATTCAATATCTAAGCTAAAATCTACACTAAACAAGTACATATAATTAAAACATTATATATGGTGATATGCAACTCTAATGCAGCTGAGTTGCAAACATAAAATAAAAACAGTCTGAACAACAAGTGCTTCAAATACTGCAGCGTGCAGAAAACACATAAGGTTCACATAATGCACTTAACTTATTTAAAGTGTTGGATTATCTAAAATAAAACAAACATCACACTCTAGTTCATGATGTATCCAGGAAAGCAAAAAGACAACATTAGGTAAACACAATAAAAACTCTAACTGAATACAAACGAAAACAGAACCATATGACAATAAAAGTCACTAACCTGAAAGTATAACAGCTTGAAAATCCATTCAAAAGAACCAGCATATATATATTTATATATATTTTGATTGCTAACTAAGCACCTTAATGTTACAGCAGCTCATAAATCCTTTATAGAGAGCAGTTTGTGTTGGCTCTCACTCTAGCTTGCTAGGCATTCATCATAGGGTGGTTTACATAATGTTAAAGTAACATAACACACACAATACTTTGACATATATAGAAGTGAAAGCATTGTGTTACAAGCTGTGACATACACTTAAGGTGTACATCAGCAGTAAAGCTATCAATCCTTATCAAAGTCCCTACTGAGCAACTAACAGAAAAATACACACGAAAAGGGGGGGTGTGAGGGGAACGGGAGGGGGGGGTTGTGGGTTGTCGGCTCTGGTAGTAGTAATTTGATATATTTGGCTAGATGCACCAAGTGCCCCTCGTTTTATATTGGGAAGACCAATAGAACTCTGAGGGAGCGCATAAGGGAGCATATTTATCAAATTCGTGTTAGTTCGGCTCATAATGCCTTAGTAAAACATGTACAGTCGTTTGATGCGACGCATAAGTTCACTTTCTGTGCTCTCCAAACTGTGTTTGGGAACATTAGAGGTGGTGATATGGTAAATTTGACTTTAGAAAAGGAGTTAAGGTGGATTATCAGATGTAGAGCCGACAAGGCACCAGGACTCAATGATAAAGTTCAAATTAAACCGATGTTAAGGAAAAGAAGGGTGTGTAGACCGAAATTATGATCTTTTCTGGATCTGCAGTTTAGTATGTCTTCCGGTCGTTTAGTACTGGATACTTATAAGCCTGGACTTTGTCTCCCCCCACAACCCCCCCCCCGTTCCCCTCACACCCCCCCCCTTTTTCGTGTGTATTTTTCTGTTAGTTGCTCAGTAGGGACTTTGATAAGGATTGATAGTTAGTTGTGATTTCTCACATAGTCCTATATTTCTTGGGCTCTGCTTGATAGCTATTTGGTTCTTATATACCCCTCTTCTTGTTTGGAGCGTTTGGGTTCCACTATGAGACCTAGGTAGATAGAGCAGATTGCATATCCATCTAATATATTTATATTGAGTTTATGTATTATTTGTTACTGCTGTGTAAGGACTAGCGCAGAGTCGTGCATTCAACAGCGAGTGAAGTCTTAATATCTGCCACGATTGAGTGTGCTGCTATAGTGAGTTTTTGTCAAATGGTGTACTTTTGTTTATTTATTTTTTTCCTGCTTTACTGCTGATGTACACCTTAAGTGTATGTCACAGCTTGTAACACAATGCTTTCACTTCTATATATGTCAAAGTATTGTGTGTGTTATGTTACTTTAACATTATGTAAACCACCCTATGATGAATGTCTAGCAAGCTAGAGTGAGAGCCAACACAAACTGCTCTCTATAAAGGATTTATGAGCTGCTGTAACATTAAGGTGCTTAGTTAGCAATCAAAATATATATAAATATATATATGCTGGTTCTTTTGAATGGATTTTCAAGCTGTTATACTTTCAGGTTAGTGACTTTTATTGTCATATGGTTCTGTTTTCGTTTGTATTCAGTTAGAGTTTTTATTGTGTTTACCTAATGTTGTCTTTTTTTGCTTTCCTGGATACATCATGAACTAGAGTGTGATGTTTGTTTTATTTTAGATAATCCAACACTTTAAATAAGTTAAGTGCATTATGTGAACCTTATGTGTTTTCTGCACGCTGCAGTATTTGAAGCACTTGTTGTTCAGACTGTTTTTATTTTATGTTTGCAACTCAGCTGCATTAGAGTTGCATATCACCATATATAATGTTTTAATTATATGTACTTGTTTAGTGTAGATTTTAGCTTAGATATTGAATGTTAGTATATATGTCAGTAGTTTATATGACATTGTATTTTAGGCAATATATTTAATATTTTTTAGTATTGCTTTGAGGCAACTGTTTGCAGCATTTTTCAGCATAGGCTTTTCATGTGCTAGGTATGAGTTAATGACTTTGCTGTTTCATTGGATAATTTATGACCAATGGTTTTTGTTTCATTAGTTTTTAAATAAGTCGATTTCTTATTTTGTATAAAGTCTGATGAAGCCTACGTGGCGAAAGCGCTAACTACAATAAATTATTATCCTTTTACTTCGGTGTCTCGTTTTACTTGGATACTTGAAAGAGTTTATGACCTGTGTTCCTGAAGAGGACTTTATGACCTGTGTTCCTGAAGAGGACTTTTATTCCTGTGACGTGGTGAGAACTGAAAACTGAAACCAGATGAACTGCCATTAGGTACCCACACTTTTATGACTGTTTTGGTTTATGAACTTTTTTCCTGTGTGGGCACCGTGCTCTGTTTGCTGTGTGTGGCCTTTTTTTGCTTTGTTATTTCTATAAATGTTTTTTATTAGTGAAATAAAATTAAGTGGAAAATTAAATAATTCTAAAACTTTGAAAAGAAAATTCCAACTAAGGAAGTCAAAGGCTTTTTCAATGTCTAATGTAGCTATTATAGCTTCTCGATTGTCTCTGTTTAATAAATCTATAAGTATTAATATTCTCTGAATGTTATCTTGGGAGTGTCTATTATAAATAAATCCAGTTTGGTCTTCATTTATGATTTGTGTCAAGGATTTTTTGATTCTATTAACTAATATTGACATAAACATTTTATAATCATTGCTGAGTATTGAAATTGGTCTATAAGAATTACACACTGAAGGGTTTTTTTTTTCTTTTAAGATAGGTGAAATTAAGGAGTACTTCCATGAGGGAGGAATTATATTCTTTGAATGTATTTCATTTAAAGTTTTATGAAATAAAGATATTACTGTAGTTGGAAATATATTATATAATTCATTAATTATGCCATCAGTTCCCAGAGCTTTATTATTTTTGCTTTCCTTAATTTTTTCAAAAACATCTTTAAGTGAAATTTGTTTTTGGAGATCTAGTTTTAGTTTTTCTGGAATTATTTTTAATGTTATTGAATTGAATTCTATATTTGATAAATTAGATAGGTACATGTCATCTTTATAATGTTTGGTGAAGTGAAATTTAAAAGCACCCAGTATATTGCTTATGTCTATGTTTTTTTTAATGACATTTGAGATATTATTTTCAATAGACTGTTTTTAATTCTAAGAGCTACGTTATACATGTGTTGGGAGATATAGCATATGAATTGAGTTTTAGTTTTTCTAAAGCCAAATTCGTTTTATGAGTTAAGATTTCACAATATTTTTTGTTTAATGGTTCAACTGCTTTATTATTTTTTTGTGAATTTGTAGAATTGTTAATATTAATTTCAGTGATTTGTTTTTGTATGATATGTAATTCTGAATCCCATTCCTTTAATTTATTTTTATACCAAGAAAAAAAATTCCCATTCAAATATGCTTTCAAAGTATCCCATAGGTTTATTATATTAGTTTCATTGGTGTAGTTTATATCTAACAAAAAAATGTATTTCAGAGTCTAACCAATGTTTGAATTGTTTTAATTTAGTGATATAAGCAGGAATTCTTGTTACAAAGGCTAACTTATTAAATTCTGTATGAATTTTGAGGATTAAAGAATTATGATCAGAGAAAGGACAAGGAATTAAAGAAAAAACTTATTTTTGTGCTTAAATCTTGGGTTATTCTGGTTTGAGTACCATATCTATGATCTTGAAGTGAGAATGATAGTGAGATATTTTCTTTATAAACAAATGTGTCAATTAGATTTAGACTTTCAATACATTGTTTAAGAGCTTTACCTATGCTATTAATACAAGTACATCTTTTATTGGAAGTCTCGGAATTGTCCAAGATACAATTGAAGTCTCCTCCTAATATTAAATTTTCTTTATATGTTTTAGTGATTAGTTCTATATGTTTCCTTACTGTCCCTACCCCTATACCTGGGGACAAATACGAGTTAGCTAGGGACCAAATCCTATTATTTTATTTTATTATTACAATAGACAAAAGCCCTTCTTTATCTTCATATTTAAAAATAATTTGAGGCATGGTAGCATTTTTTCCATAAGATTATAGTTCCCCTTATTTTTTTCTTATATGAGGAGTGAACTAGTATTTTATATTCATTAGGATTCCAGCAAAATGTATCTTCTTTTTTAAAGTGTGTTTCTTGTAGAAATACCACTTGAGCTTTATTTAATTTCAAATATCTTAATAAGTTTGCTCGTTTCCTTGGGTTATTTAAGCCATTAGTGTTTAAAGATAAAAATGTTATATTCATTGTTATGTATTAATATTGTATAGTATTTGTGATGATAAGTAATTTCGTAACATAATAAAGTATAAATTGAGTGTAACTGTTTTTATTTTGATTATTTTGTATAATTTATTATTTTTTTAAAGAAAAACATTAAATATTTTTTTTTTGTTCAAGCCAATAAAGATTAGTGAAGAAAAGATGAAAATTCTTTGAAAACAAAGATGCATTACAAAAATTAAATGATACAATAATCTTCTAAAAACCATAAAGTGAAATACACTTCCAATCTAATAGAAAAAGAAAAATCTATTAAATTAACCTTCCTATGAACTATCAAGAAAAGTGTACAATATTCTATCAAGCTCCTGTAAGTATTCTCCCTTTTTTAATGTTTGGAGATGTATAGAGATCAAGTTAGTAGATAATATTTTAGTTTTTAAACTATATTAGAATGTACAGAAGAATGTAAATAAAGTATGTAAATTTTTTCCTCTGAAGATATGATGTGACTATTTATGTCTATAAAACAATTGTCTTTTACAACAAACATTCTCAATATTTATATATTAATAAAACTGAAAAAAAATTAAATCAATCAAACATGAATAAATATAGTTTTTCATTCATTATTATTCAAGAAATGTATGCAGGATCTTTTAACTAATTTATATAGTATATTACTGAGTTAATACACTTACTTGACATGTTATACTTATGTTATTGTAGTGGCCTTAGTATATCTTAAAGCCTTAGCTTTATTAACTAAATTTTTGATAATAAGAAGCAATCACAACTCCTAACAAGTCTTCTATTCCTTGATCGTGACTGATTCTCATACATCCCTTTTAGGAATATTCAAGACAGTCAATATTTTAAGTGTTTAAATTTAAAATTATTTAACATATTTTTGTTTCCTATGCCAACTGTAGGTATCATAGAGGCAAATATATAATAATGTTAGTGATGTAGGATTTTCTTCTATAGATTCTGGATCAAGTAGAATTAGGGGTGGTGAGGTCAGTCAAAACTCAAGAAATCAATTGAGTTCTATTAATAGGTCTGTCTAATATAATTTGCAGAGAATTTTCAGTATTGGAATGGTATAATAGCTTATAAGATTTCAAACAATTTTACTTTAGTATTAGTTCTTCTTTCATGAGAAACAGTCTTGGGATACATAACAATAACATAATCAATTCTGGAAAATGATGAAATATTTTCACTTCTTGGATACCATAATAGTCATATAAATCACTCAGTTAATTGTTTGTGAAGAATTTAAATAGCTTAAAATTAAATATGTAAAAACGAATCCTTCTCGTCTCTCCTCCTCCCTTTGTCCCCTCTCCTCCCTTTTAAATATCAATAATACATCTGTATGCATCAAATACACATAAAACATCCATATATATCTCAGTGAGTATTATCCTGTTTTACTGTTAATACATTAGAGATTTGAAATTATTGTTACATAATAACATAAATACAGTAGTAAATAGCATTAACCTATAGAGAAATCTTAAAGGCAAACATTTCATTAAAGGTTATTTAAAGCATTTTATAGATATCAAAATTAAAACATTATGTCAAAACAAAGTCCTCTAATTTATTACACGCTAATGTTCAGTTATGATTCTAAAGAGTTTAGGTTTTTTAAGAGAGACATAGTTACATCTTAGCATATATTACTGTTATGTTTCACTAGTATTCCATTTATAAATAGTGATAGTATATTCAAAACTGGTTTTCTCAATGAATGATATCTTTACTCATGAATTGATGCTATAGGTCACATGATATTTGTATTTCTACATACTAACATGAATCTTTATATATTCATATTTTCACGTATGTATGTTTAAATTATTCTTGTATATTCTTCTTTATTCTAGCAATACAAGATTACTTATTAAAGCATAGTGTTTAGTATTATGAAATGTAGTTTCCCATTAAAGCAATGCATTGAAACAAGCATATATGTACCTTGAGAAAGTATAATAGCAATCAGTCTCTGTTATGGACTCAAATATAATTTTATGAACAAGTTACTAATGCAATTCATGGGGGATCATCATTGAGTATGTGTTATATCAAATTCACTTCCCTAGTTAAGCACCTTTCTTTAACTAATGTGTTTATTAAACCAGCAAGAAAGAATGTAAACCAATATTTTACTGTGAGAAACAGCCTTGAATAGAAATTGAAAACCAGGTAATGTTCTCAGTGTTATACTATAATGATCATTAACCTTTTATTTCTTTCTCTGTGATGTACATTAATAAAAGGTGAAATAATTATAGTATTGATATACAAATTATATCATTAAACAAGTAGATTTAATTATCAGGAAGTACTAGTAGCTAAGGTATTTGCCACGGTGGTGGTGCTGTGGTAGCATTGTCGCCTCACAGTAAGATGTTGTCCTGTTCGATTCTCAGCTAGAGCGTCTTCTGTGTGGAGACATGCGTGAATGGGCGTACCTTCGTTGAAGGTTGTGCGTCAGAGCTGGCAACTCGGCATGTAAAAATCTACTGCCAATCATTAGTGGACCGGAGTTAAGCTGTGGCGACCCCTAACCGGGAAAAGCCGAAAGACA
This sequence comes from Protopterus annectens, assembly GCF_019279795.1. Classification (NCBI taxonomy): domain Eukaryota; kingdom Metazoa; phylum Chordata; order Ceratodontiformes; family Protopteridae; genus Protopterus; species Protopterus annectens. Next base: position 1,308,157,217 of record NC_056739.1, read on the forward strand.
CAACAACTAGTAATTAAGGTATTTATTGAAATAAATTCTCTTATCATTCCAGGTTTTAGCTAAGCAATTACCATAGTTCAGATCCTGTAAAATTCTTTAATTAAATAAATTCACGTTAGTATTTTAAGTATGATGAATGTTAAATAGTATGTTTTAGCTTTAATACTTGACATATATATGTTTTTCATTATATTTAAATTGCACGGGAGTAATGTGAGAAGTTTATAGGTTTTCTTTTTTTTTTTTTTCCTTTACTATATAAGCCTGGAAGGAAACAGTTAAAATTTGAAGCAATGGTCTTAAATCATCTTTAATGTGGCATTACATTACTAATGAATGCGTTTCACTTGCTGGTTTACGTCAAGTCTCCGCTTACATTACATGTCTTTAGATTGTCATCCCTGCGTAAAGGGTCCACCCACTCTCGGTCATGTTTTTAACATGTTTCAAGAAGTATTTCACAATAAACATGTCGTGGGGGGGGGGGTAAATGCCAAACAGCCAACAACAAATTTACAAGAATTCCTGTCTAGTAAAGCTTCTTGCCATGTGTCTCATTCAAACTAACCTGAAAGTACAGCGAGAAAGTTCATGTAAGGATACATCAGTGAATGTCTAAAGGAAAAGACAAGTTGAAATCTAAAGTAACTTCTGCTAGGTATTAACAATACACTCCTCACAATCCATATGACACTGACTGGTCTCTAGCACCGTGTACCTCAATGAACATCGAGAAAATTAAATCACTTGATACTATCCTAGCTAGACTGCGTATCTAGTCGCTAATCCCACTTTCAACACAGTGCATGCCAAAGGGGGCATACATTCAAGTGGAAGCCAGAAAGCAGACAGTACAAATCTTCGTGAAGCATACATTACATATGACAGGAGAATCTGTCAGCAAACGCAACCACTCTAGTCCATTCTCAATTAGTGCAAGCACATAACTCAGCAATCAGTGCCCTCTGCAGATCTGTCTGTGGTTACACATAAGCATTCTCCTTCCTTAAACCAGTGTGAGGAACATGTTTATCTTCTTGAGTGTAGCAGAAATTGGAACATATTATGAGTAACCGAAAGAAAGGAACAGAAAAGAGAAAAAAAGAAAAAAAAACTGGAATATGCGCACGAGAAAAGCCCTATGTGAAAGTTGTCAAATAAATGTTCTCAAGCTTAATCAAATGGCATAGTTTACTTTAAATGGAATTTGAATCTGAGAATAGATTAATATATTTATATTATTTCGTTTTAATAAACTAAAATAAAAAATCTCTTGTGCGCATACTACCCTCTACACATTGCCTATCATTTGATAAGCAGAAAACTCTATTATAACTCTATTAAAATACTTTATACCTTATAAGAAAGAAGTAGAAAGTTAGTTATTTCATTCGTATGTTTTTTAAAGAACTTCTTTGTGATATCAAAACTTTTTGTTTACATATAACTATAACTCTAGTGCTGAAATACAAGTTTCATTTAATTAAATAAAATTTATAATGAAAAGCTTAAAACTATATATTAATAAAGGGGAAAGGATTTCCATTATGTTCCAAACAAATAAGAAGTATACAAATTTTTCTTTTATTTTTCCATTTGAAGATATAAATGGTAGTGTCCTATATCTTAGTTGTATCTTTGAGAGATTTAAGTGATCCAGTAGCTTTTAGTTCAGTTTTTTTTTTCTTCACATCAATCCAAGTGTTTTTCTCTGAAGATATTTTCGGGTTAGCTGAGGCAGACGAGTCCATATCATCAGGAATGTTAATGAGATTATTGTTTTTGATGAATGAAGATGCGTCTTCGATGTTATTAAATGTTCCCCAGACATTTGAGTGAAAGATTCTGATTTTAGATGGATAGGTTGCCTGTGCTTTATATTGTTTTGTTTAAAGTAGCTTTACTAATAGCCAAGATTTTTTCCTCAAATCAAGGACTCTAGCTGAATAGTCATTATCAAATCTGATCTGGGTTTGTTTATAAGTTAAAGGACTTTTCCTCCATGCAGATTTTAATATAAGCTCTTTATCTAGATATGCCTCACAGTAAGACACTGTCCGGTTAGATTCTCAGCTAGAGCGTCTTCTGCGTGGAGACATGCATGAATGGGCATACCTTCTTGAAGGTTGTGCATCAGGGCTGGTAACTCGGCACATAAAACTCAACTACCAATCATTAGCGGACCGGATTTCCACTGTGGCGACCCCTAACCGGGAAAAGTCGAAAGACACAAACAATCTAGATATGATAAGAATTTTACAACAATTGATCTTGGAGGTATTTTAGATGATGAAGATTGTGGTTTGCCAAGAGCTCTGGGAGCTCTCTCTATTCCATAGGAAAGTCTCTCCTTTAAGCCCAATATTTCTGGAAGCCATGAGTTTAAAAAGGTTGTAATGTCTTATCCCTCTATTTTCTCAGGAAGACCAAATATTCTTATATTTGTTCTTCTCTCTCTATTTTCTATGTCATCTATTTTGTTTATTAGCCAGTTATTTTGCTGTAATAAATGTTCTGTATGTTTTTCCTCTTCTTTAAGTCTCCCATCTATGTCTGTTAGGGATGTTTCTATATCAGTTATTTTATTTTGTTGCTGTTGTAATATTTCATTAAGAACATCAAGTTTATTTTTGACAGTTTACCTTTAGATTTTACAGGTTGTCAGTGAATCTATCCATTTTCAAGGACGATTTTCGTAGTGTAGAAGACATCATTTGTATCTTCTTCTTCAGGGTTGTTTCTGTGTGAGAGTTCTTTGAGATAGCCATTTCCATACAGTTACAGTAGTGAAGATCTCCAAGTTAATTTGAGAGGAAAAACTCACTAGAATTTTTTGAAAATTGTTAAGAATATAGTTTAGAAGTTCATTAATAAAGTTTTCCTGCTTTTAGTTGAAGAAATTATGTTTTTTTCCTATTTCTAGTACTATTTTAAGGAGCTCTAAAAAAAGCAGCTATCTGTTTGCCATCTAGGCTCCGCCCCCAATGCAATGTTTTATTGATGTAAGAACTATGCATAAGACTTAAACAACATTGTCAGTGTTTGGTTATTTATGTTTTATTCACCTAACTTTGCTTATTTTACTTATGTATTGATCAGTGCCTGATTTTGACTGCAATATTAGCTCTATCCATTTTAACCTCTCCTGAAAGTGGTCACTTTTGGAGAAAATATGATGAATTATACTTAACAAATAGCAAGAATTAGAATTATAAACTTGTTATTTCAGAAAACAGATATCAATTCACATTCTCTGTTCTGTCAATTTCTCAAGTGAATATTATGTAGCTCTGCTGGTGACCTTTGGAGAAAAGGTGGTGTATTACATTCAACACATAATGACAAGTTATAGACTTCAGAAAGTGTATATCAATTCACATTTTCTTATTCTGTCTTATTCTCTCACTGTTTCAATGTAATAGTAGCAGTATTTTAAAAGTGTCAATGATAAATTCTTGATTTTTCCAGGATTCTGCTCTGATTTGTCCTTTATTAGTTGAGTTAACAGATTTAGTTTGGAGAAGATGTGGCGGGGTTGGAAAAGCAGGTGGTGTATAGCATATTTTTTAATGGTTGCACTTGAATACTGTTACATAGCTCTTGCATTTTATTATTATTTTGCTGACTTTATTTTATCTACTGACGTGTGTCTTACTGAATTTTACAGATGTAGAGTATTTGCTAACTTAATACTTCTGGCAGAAAGCCCACTTTCATTAGGCCCCATGGAAATGGTGCATTTTTGCACAATGTAAAAATAGGGTGTTCCACATTTTTGACTGTTTGTCATACATTGCTAGGTACTGTGTTTCACACTGGCCTCTTATGAGGTTGAGACCTATAATTACATTTGTTGCAGGGTTCTTATAAGGAGGAATTTAATGGTCAGGATCCTAAGGCCAAAATCAGTCAATCAATCAATCAATCAATCAATCAATAAAGAAGCTACATTTACCAAAGTAAGTGTTGTTTCAGTAATGTGGCTTTTTATCATTTGTGTCCATCTTTCCCATATTCTCATCTTGTAGATTCACCTTTTGAAGTATAGTGATAGTTAAAAAGGATGCTCCTTCCGAAGATGAATTTGTGGAACAGACATTTATAAAAGAAGCTCCTGGAAAGGAGGCAACAATGACATTCTCAGTTTGTAAACTGAAGTATGGAGATTTCATGTCATAAATTTGCACTAAGAATGGAAAGATATGTCCAAGTCATGGGCATCTGAAAAAGAAAACAAAACAAAAAGCAGAACGTTTCTCTGCCAAACAAAAATTAATTCCACCAAGAAAGCAATCACAGGGGCTCACAGGTGAAACTACACCTTCTAGTTTTGTCTTAAATGTTCAGTTTCCTATGTCTTTCATGAATTTAACATGTCTTCATTATATCCTGCAAGTAGTGGAGTTTTTTTTCACTTCTAGAGCTTTGTGTTTTTTCTGGTTTTGGAATAATAATTAATATGGTGAGAACTGTGTTGATTTGTTGTTTTCAAAAACAAAAAAAGATTATGATAGTTCCAACAAACATGTTTATTATTAGCACTTTTGTCTACTACAATCAGTAAACTTCTTCAGACATCAACCATTCATAGCCAACATGAAATTCCTCAAATTAATCTCTGAGATACAGCTTGAGCCGGGGTGGTTACTTTGCACCCTAGATGTTTCTGTATTGTATACCATCATTCCCCACTGGGCGGCCCTGGAAGCATTAGAGTATTGGTTATATAAGTCAGAAGTGTACCAACCCATCTTCAATACCTTCTTATTTTGCCTTGCTGAACACGTTCTAACTAAGAACATGTTCTATTACAAGAACAAATGCTATTTGCAAATACAAGGCACAGCTATGGGAGCTTATTTTGCTCCCTTATATGCTGACTTATTCATGGCCCACATTGAGGAACAGCTCATCTATGACAATGCACACAATCTCTATCTAGATGAGATTGATATTTGGAGAAGATACCTGGATGACTGCTGGTTAGTATGGAGATCAGATTTTGATTATCTCATGGAGTTTGTTGGCTATTTAAATGATAACAAATCATGTATACAATTTACAGTCAATTATAACATCGACAGGATCACTTTCTTAGATGTCTTAGTAACTAGAAATAGTCACCATACATTGGCATCAGAAGTGTATCATAAAGGCCCCCAATATAACTTCTTTCTCCATGCTTGCAGCTTTCATCCTCCACATATATGCAAAAACATTCCAAAATCACAATTTTTACGCATGAAACGAATATGCTCAAATGATGCCACTTACGAGGATTATCAGGAAGATCTAACCACCAGATTCAGGAACAGAGGCTACAAAATGGAGAATATCTACAAGGCCAGACATTCTGTGGCTAATCATGACAGGCAGGACCTTTTGAGATATAGGGACAAGTCCCTGGACAAGGACTCCACCATCCGACTAGTCACTACCTATGGAAGGAACACTGATGTCCTACTAAATAGTGTTCATAGACACTGGAACATCCTTTTAGCAGATGCTAAACTTTCTGATTTTTTGGATGATAGATGTCACTTTTCTTTCAGGAGAGGTAAGAACCTGGGGTCATTTCTAAGTCATTATAAACATTGATGGAGAGATAAGGATGACTGCATACAAACAACTCTCATGGGGGACCAGCTTAAGGGATGTTTTCCCTGTGGTTATTGTACCCACTGCAGAAAAGTAATGAAAACAAGCCAGTTTAGTAGTAAAAATGCTGGCCAAGTATTCGATATTTTCTTTTTTGCTAATTGTCAGACGGACTGGGTGATATATTTGGCTACCTGTACCTGTTCTGCGTTTTATGTGAGACATCTTCCAGACCGTTCAAATTTAGAATTTCTGAACATTATAGTGACATCAGGCACAAGAAGCTTACCAATGCTTTATACAAGCACACGAAGTACACAAGAATGCATCCTTTAATTTTACTGTGACAGAATTACCGGACAAAGGACAAGCAAAGCAGGATGGCATCAGATTTTGAACAGGAAGTAAAAGAAATGGATTATCAAACTGGGAGGTTTGTTTTCACCAGGACTTAATGAGTAACTATAATTAGAAATGTTAATTAATTCATTAAATCAGAACATCACCTAGTAGTTATATAAAAAGGAGAACAAGTTTTCATGTCTTAACTGCACTGAAGAAGGCTTTGTAAATTTTACAGCTGTTTTGTCTCTTTTTTTCATTTTTTTATAGTATGCTTTTGAGCTAGTTTTGGAATAAATATTGAATGCTACAGTCTGCTGGCTCCCTTTGTTTTGTATTACTATCAGGTCTTTTTGGAGCGTTGCAGTTGCCGTACTTGCAGGGGTTGTATGATTTATAGTTTTCAAATTCAAGCCACGTTTGAAAATAATTCAAGGTGTGTCACCCAGTTTCTGATTAATTCCAGTATCTTCATTTTTTAAAGCCCAATTTTTAATTAAGATATTCCTAAGTGTCCTGGTATCATTTGAAAATGGGGTAATGAAGCTCAAATTATAGCGAGTATTGGACATATTATTTCCCATAGTGACACCCTGTACTGACTCACTTGATGTTCGTCACCTAACAGTAACAGTGCCCCGGTATAATATTGCTGCAAAGTGCCCTGCTTCCCTTTTATGATGACTTCCTTAATGATGTCATCCACCAACATTGTTGGATATGCCCTCTTAATAAACATCTGTCTTAAAAGTTCACATTCCTGATAATAATCATAATCCAAATTCACCATTCTAGCAGCTCTAACTATTTGCCCCTTTATCACAGACCTTTTTTGGTGTTTGGGATGGGGGCTGCTATAATGTAATAAGGTGTTCGAATATGTTGGCTTTCTATATATGTTGGCAATATATCTACCATTGACGTTATCCTTGGCTAGTCTCACATCAAGATAAGGGATAGAGGACGTGTTAAACAATGATGTAAAGCGCAAAAAGTTTGTTAATGAAGTGATTTCATTGACAAAATCATTTGCCATGCTCTCATCACCTTTAATGATGACAAAAATGTCATCCAGGTATCATGTGTACCAATGGACTTTTTCTTTAAACATGTGGTTTGGAAAAAGTAGTTCCTGCTCCCAATGAGCCATAACCCAGTTGGCAAAACTGCCTCCACATGGTGACCCTATTGTGACACCTGTTTTCTGAAGATAGAAAGAATTGTCAAACAAAATAAAGTTGTTGGAGAGAATAATTTCCAACAAATGTTCAATCAAATTAATTTCTTTGGAATCTACCTCTTTCTTAAATAAAAATTCTCTAGTCCAAGAAATACCTAATTCCTGGGGTATGACTGTATATAAGTCATATACATCAATAGTAAGGAAATTATACATTTCAACAAATTCTAAATTATTAATAGCGTCCAAAAAGTTCCATGAATCGAAACATATTTGTGGTTCCCCATTCAGATATTTCTTAAGCTTGGAGTCTACAAGCTTAGCACAGGCATAGATCAATGACCCCCTACCATCCACAATGGGTCAGAGGGGTGAGTTACCTAGATCTTTGTAAATTTTAGGTGCTCCAGACAAAACCAAATACCTAGGTGCTGTCATATTTAAATAGTTAAATGTATCAATATCAATAGTAGCTTCCAGAAATAAATAATTTATTATTGTTTTAACTCTCTGCTAAGCTATATTTACTTCATTCTTAGATGCTCCAATATAAACTTTGGTTTCCAGTATGTTTTTTACTCTGTTCTTGTAGTCATCATCATCCATAAAAATCAGCCCACCACCCCTTATCTGGTTTCATTACTCTAACGCCCTGTAGTTTCAAGAATTTTAGAGCTTCTCTATCACTGTCCATGATATTTGAACTGGTCAGGGGGTACATAGGCTTATTTAAGGCTGCCATAATGTCTATCTCACATATGTTTTTCAAAAAGGCTTAGTGTATTCTGTAATGGTGGATTAAAAATACTACTCACTCTACATTCTTGGTTAGTATAACCATTGTTGCCCAACAAAACAGTAAAATTTAACTTATGCAAGAATATCCGTAAGTCATTTTCCTCTATGCTACTTTGTGTTTTACTCGTGCAATTCCAAGCAGATAGCCACTGCTCAGAACTGAAGAACGCCTTATATTATTTGATGTACTTCGTGAACGCTAAATAACAGCGTGCTATTGCCAAACGTTCAGTATATTACAATATAGCAAAAAAAGCATATAACCGCTGCTCAGAACTAAAGAAAGCAATATATTGCTATGTTTTATCTAGCGAATGCTAGATAACAGTGTGTTATTGCCAAAAGTGAAGGAGCGCCGTAAAGTGGACATTGTCCATGAGTGACAGAACTAGAGCCTCCTCTCCTAAACTAATAAGTAGTACTGCATACTTTTTTTGGCCTCAGGGCTTACTGTGTCTTAGCTTCTTTGCTTGTCAGGAATGGTGCATGGGCTGGAACTACGGTTTGAGTGAATGCTTAAAAACAGAGTGGTATTTGCTAATGTTAATGGAGCGCTGTTAGGTTAAGATTGTCTGAGCGCTAAAAGAACATAGCCTCCCCTCCTATCCTAATATATGGTATGACATACACTATTTTGGCAGCATGGCATACAATGTCCTGGCTTTTATGCTAGCCTGGCTAGGTGCTTGAGCAGGAACTGCAAATAGCTTACCTGAGCATACTTCCAACTCAGTGTTACTCCTATAGAGTGAGAATTAGCTTGTGGCACCTCAAATACGTACAGGTAGTGTTGCACATAGCCATCGCTAGCTGTTTGATTATATTTGTGTCACCTTCTGTTAGCATAAGCTATTATTTTGTCAAGCTATATTGAATTGTTGTATATAACTTGCATAGTTACTGCCCAGTCCTGTTGTCAATATGGTGGATATTGAGGAACTAGTCCGAATATATTAACACAAGGTGTTTTTTTCACTAGCTTCTCATATAATTAATTACCTTAATGTCCCTGTGGCTCCCTGCTTATACCAGTCTGGACCTAGCTTAACACTGCTGCATTTATTAAGTATTTTCTAGCTAGACTGTTGTACACTGCTTAGACCTTTCCCTTACTTTGTTTGAGTACTCTGTACCATTAGTAAGTTTGAATAGGTGCCAGTATGCCTTGCTATGTGTCTGTAAACTCTGCATTGAATGTTTTTCACCTGTCTGTATGAACTGGAATGCTCTGAGAACTCTGCATTGAATGTTTTTCAACTGTCTGTATGAATTGGAATGCTCTGAGTAATAGCCTAATGTATTGTAAATGTCTGTTTGCTCTGTGTACTACCCTAACTGTCTTTTAAATGCCTGTTTTCTTACCCCTTTACTGTTTCTCTTGTCCCCACTGCTACTAGGTTTGAAACAACTATCCTATACTAAAACCTTATGAATCTACCTACCCAGTGAAAGGACCCCCTGCAAACAAATCCAACCAACTCCTGTATAGTAAAAAGACTTGCCATCCTGCTTAAGAACCCTGTTCACTAGGAGGCAAGAAAGTATGTGTTATCCAATAGAGTGGTAATATTTAAACACTTGCTTAATATCTGGTATATGTATGATATGCTACCTAGCCATGATACCCAGCAGCCATACTCCCCTCTCTATCCCTTAATATTTATACATTTGTTTCACTCCTGTGCTGTTTCCTGCAACTATCTACAGGAGCCTTCGCAAACACTGTACCATCTATCTCTGCTCACTTGCTTTTATTGTGATTACACTATCTGACCACTAGATGGCACTCTAAACCAGGATAGCTCCTAATACATCTATCCTACCCGGATTTCCAACGGAATTAAAGTTCTGACCCAGGATTGAGAAATTTTCTTCCTGCCCTATCTCTTCACTCTACCTGCTACTTTCCACTAGCATTGCTCTCAGCTACCACTTACTTGCACTACCACTGTTTCCTCCCCTCTATACCCATTCCTTTCCCAACTAAGGTACCCAGTAGTTAGCTGCTTGTTGATAGGTTTTTGTTGACTTAATCAGTTACTTGTCTGAAACTGCTTCGTTCGCCCTGCAGGCTCACTCCACTCCCCTACCCTACCCCCAATTCCCACCCCCAGGGGTTCTAACCATATACCTCCAGTTGCCACACCCCTATTCCTATACAACCAGTCCCATCCTCCTACTCATTAAGTGCTAACTACCCCTAGCTCACCACTTATACATATTCATTACATCCCTAAGTACTTAATCAATTGACAAACTCAATATCCCAACTTACTACAATACTTTGCAGTACCTCCCCACAATCATCCTCTTTAATATACCTTACCCCAGCTACTTATTTACCTATCCTTTCACTATGACCATTACACCCAGATTCAAATATCCAGTATTATTCCTCTTAATTACCCTCCTACCTTTACTATCTATAACCTATGTCCTAACTAAATATGAACATCTAACCTTGACTAACTTCAACCATCCCCTTAAACAATCAACCCTGACAGACCTACCACCTTACCTAAACTACATTAATATTACCTCTATACCCTCCTATTTAGTTCCAACATTTCATCGTTTAGTCCACATTAACTATAACCAGCCCAAGAAAACAAAATATACATCCTGTAAATTCCCAAATATCATACATAGGATTAAAAATTCTCCACTTCTAGATGGTGATATCCATACCAAACCCTGCCCCAACACCACAACCACCACTAACCCTCATAAACCAAGTCCCTGTGCTTCTCAAACCGTTACTAAAGCATCAAACTCTCTCTCCTTATAGCTCACCTCAATATACAGAGCCTAAACAATAAAGTTGCCCACTTCCATGTCTTCTTAGATGTTCACTTCTTTGACATCCTTTGCCTAACAGAAACTTGGTTAAAACCTGTAAAACAGGACAATGAAATCACCCCACCAGGATATAATATCCTGAGATTAGATCGAATAACCAGAAAGGGTGGGGGTGTAGCAATATTATATAAAGCAGAGTTGCAAGTAACACCAATAGATGTGTGACCACCTTCTATTATCAACGCTGAAATACTTATCTCTAAACTCCAAATCAACACCTATAAATCCATCTATATAATAATTGTCTACCTCCCTCCAGGTAACAATATAAACACCCTTGAAAATATTCTTTCCTGGCTTTCAACTAACTACCCACAAGAAACCATTGTCCTGGGTGACTTTAATATTGACTGGAACACCTGCATCTCAACCAACCAGACTAAACACATAAACCTTTATGTTTTTTCCCAAACTATAACCTTCCCCACCAGGATCCATAAACCTAACAACAAGAAACTGCTCTAGACTGGATACTGATAAATAGTTACCCCCCTTTCTTATGAAACAGGTATCCTTCCTGATGATGTCAGTGACCACTCACTGACCTACATAATCAGGCAAAAGATCAATACTCATAAACCAACCATATATAAAACCATTCGATCCAACAAAAACTTTAACCCTATTAACTTCCAAACTGAACTGAAAGCATGTGACTGGTCACCCCTAAGACACCTCCAATTAGATGAAGCAGTATCCTACTTAATGCCAAATTCTTAGAAATCCTGGACTATTATGCCCCATCCTGCTCAATGGGAAATGGGACTAAAACTGCTCCATCGCTAACAAAAAAGACAAGGCACAAAATTATACTAAGAAATAAAATCTGGGCCAAATGGTGAACAACAAAAAAAACAGCTGATCATCTAACATTTAGACAGCTGAGAAATGCTACCACAAAATCTATACTTCTAGATAAAAGAAACTTCTACCACAATAACCAGCAAACCCACCAATACAAACCTCAAAAGTTCTGGGCAGGCATAAATAGACTCCTACACCCAGGTCAGTCCAAAACTCCCACCCCAACAGGATCCACCTATGAAACTCCTAAGCATATTGCTAATGCCTTTAATACCTTCTTTACTGATGCAGTCCAAACTCTCGCTAACTCATTACCTCCTGTTAGCACGTTTGTCATCCTCCTCGACTACTTTAACACCCTCATTTCATTTATAACCAGTCCCAACATCCTTCATCTGCACTCTTCTTCATAAACTAAAACCTTGCACCCCCTCAGCTGACCTTCTACCAGCAGAATATCTACAGATAGCTGCATCAGTAGTAGCCTTTCCTATTTCCATCCTTATAAATAGAACCATTACCGAAGGAACAATCCCATCTATCTGGAAAGTCTCCCATGTTATCCCAAAGCACAAAGGGGGCAACTCAATTGAACTCTCAAACTACCGCCCAATAGCTTTACTCTCTCCTTTAGCTAAAATAATGGAAAAAAATGTATTCACCGCCAACTACTAGACCACCTACTGCAAAATAACTTACTAGCTAACTGTCAGCATGGCTTTAGACCTCACCATAGTACCACTACAGCCCTCTTATCCTTTTCCGACTATATTAACAATAACTGAAACAACAATACTCTATCCTCGGCATTCTTTATTGACCTATCAAAAGCCTTTGATTTGGTCAACCATCAGCTTCTTTTGAATATACTTAAGTCTCTGTCACTAGATACACAGGTTTTACAATGGTTTAAATCTTACCTTGAAAATAGGCAACAGGCTGTGCTTTGGGAAAATAATCTGTCCTTTCACCTTCCTATTACTCTAGGAGTCCCTCAAGGTTCTATCCTGGGCCCTCTCCTTTTCTCAGTTTTCATCAATGATCTTAATCTAATAATTCCTCAAGCTACATGTATCCAGTATGCTGATGACTCTACACTAATATGCTCTGCTACCTCTACTCCTCAACTCCAGTCCATTACCCAAACAGTGCTTAACATAGTAGAAAGCCGGTTCATACAGCATAGCCTCCTCCTGAATCCTAAAAAGACAAAACTACTACTCCTCACTCCCACACAAAGGTCCCCCCCAATTGACTTCACAGTTATATCCAATGATGGCATCATCACATCTCCTGACCCAACTACCAAGCTCTTAGGGGTAAAAATAGACCATAATCTTAGCTTTGACACACATATTAACACAACAATAAAAACAGTAAACAGAAAATTAGGCTCCCTCTATAGGATTAAACCCTTCCTTACTCCAACAGCTAGAACAACTATTGTCCATACCCATCTAATTTCCACATTCTTCTACGCCTCTCCCATCTATACAAGCCTATCAAAAAATAACCTTAACAAACTAGCTACCTCCTGCAACAATATGGCCAGATTTGCTACTGGTTCCTCATTTAGAACTCACCACTGTCAAAACCTAAAGCAACTAAGTTGGCTAGAACTTCATAATCAACTTCAGATTCAACAACTTATTATTGTCCATAAGATCCTTTATCTTCCTAAAAATACGCCTATACTTACTAGCCTTCTAACTCCTACAGTAATTTGACAACCCTTCGCTCAGCCAATAAAGTACTAGTATCTACAGTCAAATCCAAAAATAAGGCCGGTGATTCTGTTTGCCAACACTGTTGGCAAATCCTGGAACCTGCTTCCCAAGGAACTCTCATCTCTCTCCTCAGTGAAACTGTTCAAAAAACAACTCAGAGCATACCTTAATAACCACTGGTTATGCCCATGTAGTAACCCAGACTAATCTTACCACCACTTTCTCTGAACCCTACCTATATAACCATTTGCAATTTATTCCAACTCTCTCTATGCCTCAGAGAGTAGACCCACCTATACTAATTCAGTCTTTTCAACTTTCTCTTACATAGGATCCTCCTTAAATTATGTACTGGCATAGTTTGCAGCTTGCAGCATTACTTGTTTTCACATATTAATATCTATATAGACATTCTTTATCTTTCTTATTACATGCTACCTTATAGTTGCCATGTTACTATAGGATAAAATGGATGATTCACTGTTAAAGACTGTACCTGAAGCTGCTATATTTGTTAGTGTGTTTTTCACTTCTCTTTCTTATTGTGTGCTACTTTAAATTGTTTGTTGTTCAATCTCTTTCTTATTATCTGTTATTTTTAATAGTACTATTTTTCTATATAACCTTTGTATTCTTCACCTTAAAATAGTACTGTCCCTAAATGTGTTACAATTTTACTTATCTGTACCTGAAGTTGCTAAAATGTTGCTTATGTGGAGCTTTTCTCCCTGGGCCTCTACTGAAAACGGACATATATCCAGTTAGACCAGCCCGGTCAACAAATGTAAAATAAATAAATAAAAGTCCAATAAAGTCCTGGGCAAATCCACCCATACAGTGGGTACAAAAGATAATCAAAACCAAACAAGGTTCACTCCGGGGACCAAATCAGAGTATGAGACCCTAGAACGTGCACAATGTCAAAAATAATCCAAAGAAAACTTCTAAGGCTTAGAAGGTTGATTTAATAACGCTTGTGACCAACAAAATGCGTTTTCGAATATCTTCGTCAGATAACAAACACAAAATCAATTACATGCTTCACAAGAACCACTCATCTTTTATACCATACATAAATTGAATAATTGAATCCTGTTATATATTAATTACCAATCAAATAATTTAACTCAATCTGTAAAACATGACCTAAATGAAAAATATATATCCATAGGTCTTCTAAATATTCTGTACAATATATGAAGGTATGTTAGTAGATGAATATGAACTAATTTATTTTATCTAAAAAACTATTTATTACAAACATTTAAAAATTGGTTAATTTAAAAAAAGTATATAAAATGTATATATGCAAAAAGATTCAATAAAATTCTATGAATTAATAATCAAAAATACCACCATCTAGTGGACAAAATAAAAATTAAAAATTACAATTTAGCAGCCCTTAATTTAAGAACTGGAGTTATTGAAAGCATTTCATTTAAGCCTGGCTCCTTAGTAGCTTCCAGGATAATTTGCCAAAATAACTCTCTATATTCGAGTTTTGTTTCCCACATGCCACCCCTGATTTCTTTTGGAACAATTTCTAATACAAAAAACAGGAAAACTGATTCCTTGCAAACCTGAGAATGCCTAAACAGTGCATTATTCATTTTATTTTTCTTTATTTCATAATAATGTTCATATATTCTCGATTTGAGTTTTCTTTCAGTTTTTCCCACATAAAACGAAAAACAGGAGTGGCATGTGGCAAGATAAACTGCCCCTGTAGTGTTGCAATTGGCAAATTTAGAAGATGTAATAGTTTTATTTCTACTGGGAATAAAAATGTTAACCCCAGTGTAAATGAATTGACATTGAGAACATGATCCACACTTGTATGTTCCTGTTCTATGTGACTCACTATCACACCCCATGCTGCCCCCAAATTCAAAGATGTTTTTTTAAATTCATATCTCTTCTATATATAAAGTTCAAAGGCTGATTTCTTATAAGTTCTAGGTCAGTAAAGTTTCTAAACTTGTCCCACTCTTTAGTAATAATGTTTTTTAATAACACTGTATCACCTGTATAGTCCATTATATATGCTTTAGAAAAATTCTTGGTTTCACTTGAGGGTGTGTTAATATGGGGAACTTCTTGTTCAGCTTTCCCAATTGATAGAATTGTTAACTCCAGTTTGTTCCTCTATAGTAGCGTTTGCTACACAACCTTCACACTCATTGAATTGTCAATCAAACCATTCGAGGGAAGTCCCTCCCTCTAGAGTTCAAATGGACAGAGCACTTCCTGTTTCAAAGGAACGTTACAACGCCGAGACAGCAGGACGACCGGTTTTGCCACCCAGCATCGACGATTTCGATGAATTCCCTTTATTATTAAGAACAGGATCTAATATCAATGATGTTCCTACACAAGGACAATCGCAGCTTCACAATGAACCAAAAGGACAGCGTGAGCGGCGCTCACCACGCATACAAGGTGACTTTCCTATATCTACCACAGCAGTTGATTTAAAAACATTTCTAGAAAAAGAATTTGTTATGCATTCACCGGACATACATTCTGAAGAGAATAAAGCTGAAAATCCTTGTTACAAAGATAGTCTGGACTTATTATATTTTTACTTGGACAAATTCGAAAGGTTAGGCTGTGATAATGTTTATCTAAAAAAATGTATTGATAGGGGAATAGTCCCCAAAGGTTTACGTATTGTCAAATACCCTAATAGGGTGGAAGAGGGTTCTACTTTTCATAAAGAGCTTATTAATATCTTTGATAGATGTGGCCTGGACATAGTCCGAGCCATTATAGCTGAGAACGATAGGATAAGATCTCATCTTGTCACTAAAATTAACAAAGTTAATTCCAACATCACTAGTGACCTAATATTTTCTGTTCAATCTGAGAAAATTGTGTACAACAGTATTTTTACTAATATAGAAAAAGAATGTGCTATCAATATGAAAAGAAAAGCCCTCAAGCTTGAGAGGGATATTAAAGCTTACAGTACAGGGACAGCATATCCTAAACCCAAATTATACAACACCTACAGAAGGGAAGATGAGGGTGTTACTTCAGATAATGATAATATAGGGGTAGAGAATGAAGGTGAATTTAACAACCCTAACGAAGTTGATAGTACTAGTGACATCCCTTTAGAATATATTCCCCCTCTGAGGAGGTCAGACCGACTACGCAACAGGACAGTGGTACGTTACCAACACCCTGTATATCCACACAGGGGGAACTACAGGAACTAAATGGAGGAGCGGATGTAATTAAACAAAATGGACATACTTTTGAGTTTAACCAATACAAAATTTTTAATTATAGTTCAGTTGAAGTTACTAAAGAATTTTTTGAATTGTTTATAAAAGGTTTTAAGTTTATTCCCATTAGAAAGGTCAGTATACCCAGGGCTATAGTTGACCTAAAATTGTTTTTAAGGAAACAAAATTTAGGTTTAATATTTGATGGCAAGGTGAATGTTAATAATGTCATTCAAACAGAATTAAAAAAGAAAAGTGTTTTTAACCCTCCACTACACCCACAGTTAAGAAATTTTGAGAAAGCTATGGAAAGTGAAATCAGGAATTCAGTGAGTTCCCACCGTGTTTTTTCTAACCTAACCAAAGAACAACTTAGTTTATTAGATGGTCTGAAGAGAAATAAGAACCTAAGAATTATGCAACCAGACAAAGGGGGAGGTGTAGTTTTAATGGATGCCATTTCATATGAATCAAGGATGAAGGAAAGCCTGTATAATACTTATAACTATACTAAAGCTTCTATCAATGAAGTTAATATTTCAAAAGCCAAGATTAATGTGATCCTTAATGATTTATTACTTGAGGGCTCCATTGATTTGGATACCTACAACTTTCTTACCACACAGAATCCAAGAGTTCCATCCGTATTTGGTATCCCTAAGGTCCATAAAAACCAGGACGATCCACCCTTAAGGTTAATTGTTGCCTCAGAAGGTTCTATTACCACTCCTTTAGCAAAATTCATTGATATTAAATTAAAAGATTTATCATATTGTGGAGTAAATACCTTGAAAGATTCATGGGATTTTTTAAGACAAGTTAAAAAACAAATGTTTTGCAACCAAATAATTTTTATTACTTTGGATATTGTTGATCTATTTGGATCTATACCCCATGATGTTGGATTATTGTGGCTAGAGGAAAGTATGATATACCACAGATGTATAACACCAGATATTTTTAAAACATGTCTTATTTTAATGGAAATAGTTTTAAAAAATAATTTCATGTTTTATCAAGGCGAATTTTTCAGACAAGAAAAAGGTGTGGCTATGGGGGCTAAGTGTTCCCCCACATATGCAAATATCATTTTATCGTGGTGGGAAATTTTATTTATCAATGAATGTGAATTTGCAAACTGTTGGGTGTTTTACAAGCGCTTTTTGGATGACATTGTTATTTTTTGGACAGATACTATTGACAGATTTTTGGAATTTTTGCAATATATCAAAAGTACTACTAATTTTTTAGATTTTACATATACAATCAATATGGATGAATGTATTTATTTAGATGTTTTATTAACTAAAAGCAATGACCATTTTGTTTCTAAAGTCTACAGAAAACCTACCTTTTCAAATTCATACCTGCATTTTTCAAGTGGGCATCCCTTTAGTCAGAAAAGAAACATTCTTAAGGGACAACTCATTAGGACAAGCAGGATGACTTCTGATGAAAGAGATTTTTATTCTGACAGTCAATTTGTCATGAATATGTTTAAGGATAGGGGATACCCCAATTATTTAATAAAAGAAATTTATAATTTGGTTATAGAGGGTAGAAAAGAGAGATTTGCCCCCATTTTGGGACAAGAAGTTCCCCATATTAACACACCCTCAAGTGAAACCAAGAATTTTTCTAAAGCATATATAATGGACTATACAGGTGATACAGTGTTATTAAAAAACATTATTACTAAAGAGTGGGACAAGTTTAGAAACTTTACTGACCTAGAACTTATAAGAAATCAGCCTTTGAACTTTATATATAGAAGAGATATGAATTTAAAAAACATCTTTGAATTTGGGGGCAGCATGGGGTGTGATAGTGAGTCACATAGAACAGGAACATACAAGTGTGGATCATGTTCTCAATGTCAATTCATTTACACTGGGGTTAACATTTTTATTCCCAGTAGAAATAAAACTATTACATCTTCTAAATTTGCCAATTGCAACACTACAGGGGTAGTTTATCTTGCCACATGCCACTCCTGTTTTTCGTTTTATGTGGGAAAAACTGAAAGAAAACTCAAATCGAGAATATATGAACATTATTATGAAATAAAGAAAAATAAAATGAATAATGCACTGTTTAGGCATTCTCAGGTTTGCAAGGAATCAGTTTTCCTGTTTTTTGTATTAGAAATTGTTCCAAAAGAAATCAGGGGTGGCATGTGGGAAACAAAACTTCGAATATAGAGAGTTATTTTGGCAAATTATCCTGGAAGCTACTAAGGAGCCAGGCTTAAATGAAATGCTTTCAATAACTCCAGTTCTTAAATTAAGGGCTGCTAAATTGTAATTTTTAATTTTTATTTTGTCCACTAGATGGTGGTATTTTTGATTATTAATTCATAGAATTTTATTGAATCTTTTTGCATATATACATTTTATATACTTTTTTTAAATTAACCAATTTTTAAATGTTTGTAATAAATAGTTTTTTAGATAAAATAAATTAGTTCATATTCATCTACTAACATACCTTCATATATTGTACAGAATATTTAGAAGACCTATGGATATATATTTTTCATTTAGGTCATGTTTTACAGATTGAGTTAAATTATTTGATTGGTAATTAATATATAACAGGATTCAGTTATTCAATTTATGTATGGTATAAAAGATGAGTGGTTCTTGTGAAGCATGTAATTGATTTTGTGTTTGTTATCTGACGAAGATATTCGAAAACGCATTTTGTTGGTCACAAGCGTTATTAAATCAACCTTCTAAGCCTTAGAAGTTTTCTTTGGATTATTTTTGACATTGTGCACGTTCTAGGGTCTCATACTCTGATTTGGTCCCTGGAGTGAACCTTGTTTGGTTTTGTGTTCAGGAAGTTCACCCTACATCTCCTATTGTGGTTACAAAAGATAATCCTTTTGCTAAGATAGCAATCAATTCTCTTGGGACATCAAAGGAAGAATAGTTATAAATCTTAAAATCCCCAGTAGAATTCATCAAGATCTTAGATACTGTTCTCTCTGGGGATTCATTCTTTCCATCATCATGTTGTATATCCTCGACTAACGCCGTCTCCGATTCTGTTTCTTCTGATATTGTCTGGTTGTTTACCTCCCTGTTGTTGCGCTTGCCCATTCTTCCTGCCCCTCTGAAAACCCTGGTCACCGGGTTGGTTGACATTCCTCTGCTGGTCTCTAAGACGGTTGCTACATCTCACC
The DNA here is from genome assembly GCF_019279795.1 of Protopterus annectens. NCBI lineage: Eukaryota > Metazoa > Chordata > Ceratodontiformes > Protopteridae > Protopterus > Protopterus annectens. The sequence continues at coordinate 1,308,176,942 of NC_056739.1, forward strand.
GATGCTTGTGCTCCTCCCTGCACTTGGTTGTTGATCAAGTACAACAAGACATTAGGGGAGGAGCTTGGCCATTAAGGTTAGAGGAGAGAGAATTATTGTGGCAACTAAGATTAAATGCCCAAGCTTCCCTGGGTCTAAATGAATACAGTTCCCTGAAGTGTGTTTTAAAGTTAAAATCACTAGACAGATAATAACTGGTGTGTGTGTGTGTGTGTGTGTGTGTGTGTGTGTGTGTGTGTGTGTGTGTGTGTGTGTGTGTGTGTGTCTATTTGTATATATATATTTTTTATAATCAGATTTAATAGTGAATTTTTTATTTGATATTTTACATGCAGTCATAACATTTGCATTGACAAGTGAACTTTATGTGGAATGCAGCTTTAAGAATCTCAGGAAGTGATGTCATTGTTACACATCCTATTTAAACTTGTCTGAATGAATGGTTGGTGTCTGAAGAAGTTTACTGATTGTAGTAGACGAAAGCATTAACAGTAAATGTGTTTGTTGGAACTATCATCATCTTTTTTTGTTTTTGAAGTTCATTTTAATATTTGATTGATTTGTTGTTTTCTTAGACTTATTAAGATTATCTTGCTTGATCCGCACATCCAATAAGCTGTTCAAAAAATAATCAGAAGCTAGGAATTCTCCATAAAGTCAAACCATTCCTAACAGAATATGCACACAAGCTCATACCTATCTACTCCCTAGTCTCCTGTATACCTATTCAATTTTCACTAGCTAAACTGGGGCAACATTGTAATAAAAGTGTGAAGTTTACAAGTAATCATATTAATCAAAAACATCACTGTATGGAACTTCACTCCCTTAACCCATTAACACCTTTGTGTTGTGGAATGTCACATCTTTTGCTGTCTACACAGATCTTGCATTCCAAAGCATGTTCTGAAAAGTAAATTTAAAAGGCATAAAATAAATGCAAATATTTTGTAAAATAAAAAACTGTTAAAACTGTACAAATACAAAGTTATCAGTAAGAAGTATTCTTTACAGAATACCTCTCAACTGTCCAGATTTTCGCAGAATGTCTGGATTTTTGCCTCATATTTTAGGCCTGTTCTTCATAAAATTTGTGGTTTTATGGGATGATCTGAAGACTGAAGTGACTAAATAATGACATAAATTTGAGTTTCAGACTTCATATCCTTCAGAAATTGTATGTTAACACAGATCCTGTTACTCTAGCAACTTTCTAAGTTTATAAGAGCAATATGAAAATCTATCCCTAATTTTGGGTCTTTGTCCCTCCATTTTGTCAGGCTTCGTCCAGATTTCTTGCATTAAGATGTTGAGATGTATGGTGTATGCTATACTTCACTTTGGACACTGCAGTAAGAATTTCAAAAGCTGTTTAAGTGGTTCTAATCCATATATCAATAACCATATTTCTATACATTGCAAATATTTGCATGCCACCAGTACACTTGTATTTTTTGCATTTAGTGTCCAGTTCATAATCAGAGCAGAACCTTCCAGAATATGCTTTTCTGCTTTTTCATAGCATAGGATTATATCTTCATAGTATACCATGCTAAAGGATGTCACCCCCTCTTACAAACCACTTTTATATTAAGAATGAATATCTTTTTTTTGTATTTCCTTTAGGAACTAGCCCACGGGTGCCACTACTTGCACTTAATGCACAGGCCACCCTGCAGGACCAGGAAAATGGCCCACTCCCTAGTACTGGGCTTTCACCACAGAATAAATGGGTTGATTTGGCTTCCTAGGCCTGTAGTCCATAGATGTAACACCCAGGGCTCCTTCTAGGTGCCACCAAGGTGGTGAGCCAAAGCTGCCCCCCTTGGATGAATGAACGGACGGGCCCTCATATAATAAAATGTTATGTTAAAGACTATAAACACGAGACTAGCTTTGTGACATATAGGGTTTCGGCTGTGACTATAACTGGAAGATCTGGGTTTGATTACTAGTACTGACACTAGCGAAAGTCTCTGTAGAAGGATGGGAGTGAAAGTCTGATGTTAACTAACACATGCCAAAAGTTTGATGTTGTCAGAGTCCTTCCCTAACAGCATTACCTAGAAGAAGGTCAGGTACTGTGGTGTTTGCAATAATCCTAACAAAGATGAAGTAAACACTTTTGCTGAAAACTGTGGATCTTGGAAGAACATATTCACAGTAGCCATTGCACTCTGCATTCCAGTATATTTGCAGTGTTATGATAATTAAAGAAAATTTCTAAGCTCCACTCGATGATGGCCAGGATCCCCAACTCTCACTTCCCTCTCAGGGTCCTAAAATACAAAGGACTGGGATGAATGAATAGTCTTACAGGGGATACAGGCTTGATGATCACAGGAGGACGGAGATAAAAAAATTATGAAAATGTTTCTATAAACGTGGGTGCAGATAGCTCGGCTAATTAATTAAGATATAAAAACTAAATTGAAACAGCAGTGTGAATTTAATAATTGCTTAAGTTAAGAAACTATTTAGAACTGTAGCTGCTGAGAAGCAGTTTTTGCCTTATTTTACTAATTTTATACAGTAAGCCACTTTGATTTACTATTCAACAGTTTTTTTTTTTTTTTGCAATTTATCAAACATCAGGAGTGGAGGTATTTAAACCATTTGGGGTTGAGAACTACAACTAAGTAAAACAGAAAGTTATAAACCACAAAAAAATCTATGACCATCTCAATACAGTTTTAAAACAATTATTTTAATAGTTCCGAATCATTAAGTTTTCTTCCTATGTTACTATCAAAACATTCATTTATTCACCTGCACTTAACATATGTGAAGTTTGAAAGAACATGACACTGATAAAAAAACAAGATCAAAAACTTCTCCAGAGTCACATAACACTGTTTCACGATCAAATGAGGTCTACAATTTGCATGTTTTCCACCTCAGGCTATATTTCAGGTGTTATCACACAAGGTGCTCTCAGTTCAGTGCTTCATTCTTTCATACCAGAGAGATTAAGTTTAATGATTTTCTATACGGGAGCTAAATTAGAACAAACCTTGCTGTTGCTCAGTACTGTGGCAAACAAATGTGACCACATGAAGACCACAATATCTATAGTGGTGTCACTACAACTACTAATTAGTGAATTCCATTATATTGGAGTATACATACTGAAATATATTTACACAAACTGCTACTGCTGTCAGTGTGTTTATTAAACAGAATGCAAATTTAGTCTTTGTCATCTGTAGCTATATAGTTTTAGTTTGCATGGTTTGGGTATGAGTGATGTTTGAACACTGCAGTTACTATAGCTGCTATTCAATTTTAATCTTTTCTGCAGGCATAGTTTTGCAGTCAGGTAAGGTGAAAACGCATATGAATAGTGCCTGCCCTTCGTACACAGGCTGTGAGGCCATGAAGTAAGTTTATTTAAATAAAGGTTTCTGGCTTCCTTCATTTTCCAAATGAAAATGAAGGGAGGCAAAGAACATAACTTATTTCTTATTATTTTTCACTGATATTCTTTTATTTGTCATTGTGTTTAGTTGTTTTTGATGTTAGTTTCATTACTGATCCTGACTGGATAGAACAGAGGTTAAGGAGCAGGATTACCAACTAACAGGCATGGCTTTAAAACCTGGCTGGGGAACAACTGGGCAGCAGCGGAATCTGCACAGAAGGAAGTCCTGGCAATCTGCTTTCATATTATGCCACAAAAATTATATGGTGTCTTCCCATCGAGTCACCATGAATTAATTTTGACTCAGGGGTAATTGCTTGCTTTTCATTAATGATGGGATTGTAATTTGCCCTTCCCTTGTTTGACACAGATCCACATTTTGATATGACTTACTTTATGTACAGATAGCCTTCTTCTAAGTTGGGGCACGATACAAAAAGACTACTACTTATAACTGTCTTGAAGAAAAAAAACTCACATCATGTTTGTCAGCTGTTTTGGAAAAGAACTTAAAAGAAAATTTACCAGATTGATGAACGTTGAACTAAACAGTTAGAAGTGTCTACCTACTGATGGAAAACTGTATTACCCAGAAACATGTCTATTCTTGGTGCTGTCAAAAAATAAAATATTTTTCAAGATGCAATGATCCTACACTAAGTTATTTATAGTCAAGTGGGTTTGAGGTATGTGGTAGACTTTGCACATTTTGTTTTGGACTATTTTCCTTTGAAAACTATATTTTTGAACAGCTGGGCTCAGTGAAGTGTCATTCACTTGGTCAGCACTTGCATGGGACCTGCAATGGTTTGATGCATCAGTGCTTGACACTGCAGCACTTAAGCAACATGAGTGGATATGGTTCAGCCAATCAAGTTGCTTTTCAGTAACTCATGCTCAGATAAACTCACTTAAATGAGTGGATGCCTGAAGAAAAGATTGTTATATGGGCTCAATCTCATACAAGTCGCTTACCGCTTCTATACCCTAACTTAATATAAATAACTCTGAGGTCAAAAAATGTTAGCATAAGTTATGAAACTTATCTTGAGTTGTTCATTTATCCAACTTGACTTATCCATTCATGGCTCACTGAAATCCTACTTGAGTGTTCAGATGTGGTTTGTGTAATTAAAGATGCTCATTGCAGCTAAAGTAGGGAAGACTGCTCTGGCTGTTAAAATCTCTTGACATTTATTTCCCTATTCTTGTTGCTCACTTATAGACCATCGATATTGAAAAAAATGTCAGACACCATTTTTGACTAGATTTAAGTGATAAGTAATTGTCACTAATTGACCTCCCTACTGGTGCAGGGCTTGTTATATACTTTTGATCCTGTACTGCCTGCAGGGTATTGTTATACTCCATTATTGTTCTTTCCTTTGGCAGCAAATAAATAAGCACATTTCACTTACCTCTTGCGCTTCCTAATGTAAAGCACCTTAGAAGACCCAGTTGAGGGGTAGCAAAAAAAAAGAGAAAAAGACAGAGAAAAAAGTATGAGTTGCATTATGTGGAATAAAGCAAGAAGCTTAGCAATTTGTTATATACAATATGACAGCATCTGAGAAAATCTGCATAGTTCATGCTGTAATGGAAACGAAACATTTCTAACAGACTATAACAGAAATACTGAAAGCTAGCAATGTATATGAAAGTGATACACACAAATGCCTGGTTATTCTGTTCTGCAACATTGATTGTTAGACATGAAGAGACAGCTCTGAAGTCATCTGTACTGGGAGTATGACTGCTTACTGCTTCTTAACACAATGAAACATGCTCATTTAATTATGCAGTGATTAAAGATACTGTGCAGTTATATATGACTATAGATATCATGCTCATGCTGAAGGTGAAGGGAAATATATAAAAGAGTGGAAAGATGTGAAATAAAAGCAGTACCATCTAAATAAAGTTTAGAGTCCAGTATTGTTAACAAGTCATGTCAGGCTACTTAACCATGTCTTACAGTGAGTGCTATTTTTTTTTTGGTTCACTGATTTGCTGAAGAGCAAAGACATAAGCTCCGTTATTTTTTAATGATAACGGCATTTTAAGTCTATTGCTTTATATTGCACCGGCACATGCATCATCTGATATCATTAGTCTGCCTTACAGACCTATCTTTACTGTGAATGAGAACATTTGAGACTGCTGATATGCATAACTGGTATTAACTTTTACCTTTAATATGCAATTATTAAGCTATATAACTAAATCTGAGCACTATTTATAAAAACAATCAATAAAAAGTAATAGCATTTGCCTAATTAAAATAATAACTTGTGCTATACTCTCATAATTAAGATAATTAAAATTGATTACAATAATTTAAAACAGTGTCTCTCATGGGATTTGAATAAACTTTACTAAAGAGATGATACTTGGACTTCCGCGGTGGTGCAGCGGTAGCATTGTTGCCTCACAGCAAGAGGTTCTCCCATTCGATTCTCGGCTGGACTGTGGGGAGTGCCTTCTGTGTGGAGTCTGCATGTCTTCCCCGTGGTTGGGTGGGCATTCGAAAGACATGCGCAAATGGGCATGCCTTCGTTGAAGGTTGAACTTCGAGCTGGCGCCTCGGCGTTCTTGAAAATCTACTGCCAATCATTAGCGGACCAGAGTTCCGCTGTGGTGACCCCTAACCAGGAAAAGCCGAAAGACAACAACAAAGAGATGATGCTTTGGGACTTTCAGAACAAATTCTAAGCATTGCATTTCATTATCAGGGAAAGTATATTCCATACACCTATGCCAAATCACCTACTTGAGGTCTCCAGATGAGTCTTGAGAATAACACTTGGTTCCTTACCTAATAATCTGAGGGGGTCCCACTGGGTAAAGCAGTAGAATTACTTCAAAGAAACAGGAATCAGAATATGTAGGAAGTAGAAATTTAGGAGCAAGAGCTTTAACACTGACTTAACTGTGAACTATAACTTTAAAAATCTATACTGTATGGTAAAGCATGTCCCTACAGGCCATATCTTATTGTCCACCCAGAGTACTCAAGCAATGTCAGAACACTGTTGCACTAGGGTTTAGAAAAAGCCTATCACGTCTTCAGTATAATGACCATGGCTTCTCTGCTCTTCCCCCCAGATGGTGAAAAAGCTTGTCAATGGGAGTGATAAGTGCTAGGTAGCCTATCTACCACAAGAGGAGTGGTTTCTGGTCCAGAAATTGTAGTTTATTGGCCATTTGGGCAGTTTTTTTCCATCTCCTGTAACTTTCTGGCCTAAAAGCCTGCATTTGCACTTTTCCCCCCTTTCCTGTAACTAGTCTAGTCCAAATACAGATTTGCTGTATCCAGGACTGTATGTAAGCTTCTGAGCCCTCCAAGCCTTTTTGTGTTGAGGGACGCCTTCTAGCTTATCAATAGGAGTGGTAAGCACTAGGTAGCCTAACTACCACACGAGGAGTGGTTTCTGGCCTAAAAATTGTAGTTTATTGGCTGTTTGAGCACTTTTTTCCATCTCCTTCAACTTTCTGATTTAAAAGTCTGCATTTGCATTTGTTTCCCACCTTTCCTATAACTAATCTAGTCCAGATATAGATTTGCTGTATCCAAGACTGTTTGTAATCTTCTGAGCCCCCCCAAGCCTCTCTGTGTTGGAGGGAAGGCTTCTAGCTTGACAGTGGGAGTGGTAAGCACTAGGTAGCCTATCTACCACAAGAGGAGGGGTTTCTGGCCCAGAAGTTGTAGTTTATTGGCCGTTTGGGCAGTTTTTTCCATCTCCTTCAACTTTCTGGTCTAAAAGCCCGCTTTTGCACTTTTTCCGCCTTTCCTGTAACTAGTCTAGTCCAGATACAGATTTGCTGTATCCAGGACTGTATGTAAGCTTCTGAGCCCCCCCCCCAAGCCTTTCTGTGTTGGAGGGAAGCTTTCTAGCTTATCAGTGGGAGTGGTAAGCACTAGGTAGCCTATCTACCACAAGAGGAGTGATTTCTGGCCCAGAATTTGCAGTTCATTGGCCATTTGGGCAGTTTTTCCATCTCTTTCAACTTTCTGGTTTAAAAGCCCACATTGTGCTTGTTTACCGCCTTTCTTGTAACTAGTCTAGTCCAGATGCAGATTTGCTGTATCATGGACTGTTTGTAATCTTCTGAGAAGTGCCAAAGTCTGCTCTTCAATTTTTCCCTTAGATCTGCTAGTTCTCTCCTCTCTGGCACATTTACTAAGTTATTACTCTAGCACTTTACCATACCAAACTTCTTGGAGCAATTATTGTAGCACACAAAAGTGCTATCAGCACTAAACGTTCTACAAGAAAACAGCTCCAATACTTATTATTAATGCCCACCCCTCCAGGCATGTCTAAAGGTCAGTTCCTTGTGCTTTCTCCTATTAACCTGGTGAACTTGGGTATTCTGAGGCAATGTAGCAACTGCCTCATGTACACCAACAACCCTCTCCTCTTACCTCTCAACACTCAGACTTGCGAGAGATGCACTTATATATTCAAACTGGAAGCCATGGTCTCTCCAGCCAAGACTGGAATAGCGGGTAAAGTGGAGAAGGTCAACACTTCCACCACACCACATGGAACACATAGCCCTCCAGAACACACACCAGCACTGCCTTCACATAAAAATACAAACCACACACCCACCTTCACGGAGGCTCTCAATAAAAATATACCCAAACAGCAGAGACCTCCAAGGCAGAAATGCACTCGACCATCACAGCACAACACTAATCATGAGACACATAACTCTCCTAAACAGTGTTCCCCTCAACCAAATTCCCTAAGGCAAAACAGCATGCCCAGAACAATAGTCATAGGTGACTCGATAGTGAGGCACACTGATGTCCCACTCACTAGGTTGAATAAGGAGAAAGTAACAGTCAGCTGCCTGTCAGGTGCCAGGATCCACCATATAATGCATGCACTCAAGTCCCTCAACAGCAGGTATAAATATGACTCTGTCATTGTACATGTGGGTGTGAATGACCTGAGATGTACCTCCATGGACTACATGAAAAGAGACATGGAGGAGCTCTCGGATTATGCATCCCAGGTGGGTACGACACTAGCCATGAATAGCATCCTACCATCACCCAGAATGATATTACAGTACAAGCAGAAAATGATTGATTTCAACAATTGGCTAGGTTTCTGGTGTCAATCTAAGGGGATCCAGTATCTGTCTGCCTGGGATGACATGACTGACAACCCTCGATGCTTTGCCAGAGATGGCCTGCATCTGTCACCCCTGGGCTTCCGGATACTGGCTAAGGCTCTTGCCACCCCTATAGTGCCTTTTTTAGGTGGTGTTCCAAAGACCAAATTACCACTGTAACAGCTACAAACAAATACAGTCTGGGGGTCATGCTGCTCAATGCTAGAAGTCTAAATCTCAAAATACACTCACTCAAAGCACTCCTTAAAATGGAGAACATCGACATTTGTGCTGTAACAGAGACCTGGTTCAAGGCAGCAGAAAGCACTCCTGCGCTACCAGGCTATAACTCATTCCACACCTTTCGGCCCCAGAACTTGGACCAAAGCTCCAAAGGCAGTGGTGCTTCCATATTCATAAAGGATGCGCACACCTCCAGACTGGTAGCCCAACATAACGCATCTGAGATGCTTCAGGTGCAACTAAAATTGGTTAAGACAGCAATTCAGGTCATAGCCTGTTATAGGTCCCCAACAATGTCCCAAGACACTCACTCCACGTTCCTAAGCACCATGGAGAATATTAAGGTCCAACCTAACACACTCATGCTGGGCGACTTCAACTACCCCTCCATTAACTGGTAAAACTAATCATGTACCAATACACTTGGCCAACATTTCCTGGAATTCATTAATTCCAATGCCCTGGATCAGCTCAGTCTTACCCCCACTAGAGGTAGCAACATCCTTGACCTGGTCATTACTAACATGGGTGACCATTGCTCTACACCAGTAGTCAACTCCTCCTTGGTTAGATCCGACCACAAACTAATCACTTTGGAAATCCCCCCCCCCCCCAAAGGTAACCACCATGAAAAACTTTTCCAAAGCTAACTTTGGGCTCCTAATAACAGAGGTGGCTAACTTCACGGCACCCATGCAAATGGAGAATAGTTGCATGACCGCCGAATCATACACCAATGCAATGTATGAACATGTACACAAATCCTCTAAAGATAGCTATGAAAACAAAATTGCAGTAGATAGTAAAGACAACCACAAGGCCTTCAATAGTTATGTAAAGAACCTGCACGGCAATATGCAGATTTGCTCTGAGCTACTGCACAATGGTACCTCCTATACCAAGCCAACAGATATTGCCAATATACTGGCCAACAGATTCAGTGCCAACTTTACCCCTCCCCCCAAAGGACCAATCACAATGCCAGTAGATTACCAGGCACCCAGTATTACTGCTGCACAGGTTAAAGCAGCACTGTCCAAGGCCAAGAATACAGTTCTATAGGACCTGCCAATATCCCTGGCTGTGTTCTACATGAGCTACAAAGTGAACTGGCACCTCACCTGTGTGCCCTGTTCAATCACAGTCTCACCTCAGGCTTTCTCCCTACCGAATGGCGCACTGCTACAGTCATCCCTCTCCACAAAGGAGGAGTGACTACAGACCCTGGGAACTATCACCCCATTAGCCTGACAAGTCTGATATGCAAAGTTATGGAATGCATCATCATGGACCTAATAAACAAGGATATAGGGAATCTGCAAACTCTGGATCCCACACAGTTCGGTTTTGTGAAGGGTAGATCATGCCTGCTCAACTTGGTTGACTTCTTTGAGTCAGTCACCAGAGGTGTGGATGAAGGCAAGGGGGTTCATACAGCCTACCTTGATCTGGCCAAGGCCTTTGATACCATTCCCCACTCAGAAATCATAGAAAAACTCATTAAGCTAGGCATCAACCCCTATATCACTAGATGGGTTGCAAACTGGCTCACAGATAGAACCCACAGTGTGAAAGTAGCTGACTCCAAGTCAGACTGCCGACCAGTCACGAGTGGAGTCCCCCAGGGATTGGTCCTGGGTCCTCTTCTGTTTTGCATCTACTTCTCAGAAGTCCAGTCCAACACAAAGGGATTCTGGCTGACAAGGTTCGCAGACAATTGCAATTTGGGGCCATTATTAACTCCCCAAGTGATGTTGACATCCTACAACCATGGCCTTAAGCTCAATGCCAAAAAATGTGCCATCATCCCCTTTGGGAAAAAAAACATTTCCCATGAACTACCACAACGATGGTAATCTACTGAACACAGAAGGCATTATAAGAGATCTGGGAACACAGGTTTTGAGCAACCTCTCTTTTGACCACCACACTGTCACTGTGGTCAGAAAGTCCTTCTATGTGGCACATCACATTACTAAGGGTTTTGCATCCAAGAAGAAAGAGGTCATTGTCTCCCTCTACTCTTCCCTCATTAGACCAATCATTGAGTACAATGCCCCATTTCGCATGTACCTCACTAGACATCTGCAACAACTGGAGAGGCCACAAACGTACCTCACAAAGAGGATCCTAGGCCTTAAACACTTGTCCTATATGGACAGACTCAAAAAACTCCAACTATTCTCTGTCTCATATCACCTACTTAGAGGCAATCTCTGCTTGACTTACAAAGCCATGTCTGACCCAGCTCTGTTAGAAATGCTACATCTAAAGAAATCCCAATCCCTCCACACCACACGCTCCAGAGACCTCAGCCTCATTATCACAATCAACAGAATATGCTGTAGGGACAGGTTCATAACCCAGAGACTGCCCATACTCTGGAATAGACTTCCCATACATGTCAAGCAGAGCACTTCACTGTCCCTCTTCAAGAGAAATCTTGCTGAGTGGATGGGAAATAGAAAATTCACCCTGGGGATCACTCCAGTGGCTCTACTCGACAGATGCACTGAGACCTAACGTTGGGTGGCACTATGCCAGGGTAATCCTATGGGCTAGGCTTGTAAAGGCTCCACTGCCATTAGCCTAATACACACCTAAAAACCTATGAGCCTATGTATGGCTGTGAGGTCATTTGACTCTACAGGGATGGGACCCATCTGGTGAAAGGATAGAACAGGAGCCCCTGAGAGTGGTGGCCAAGGGAAAGGATGAATTCACAGGGGAAGTCAGGATCTTAAGTTAGTTGTAAGCTGGCAAAAATACTTTTGATAGCACTTATCAAGCTGGCATTTAAAGTATCTGCCAGTTATATGACTTCTGGAAATTTGGAATAATGTGTACACAGCAGGTAATGACTGTCTCATTACAGAAACTAAGCACACAGTACGTCATGACTCTCTCATTACAGAAACTAAGCTACATTTACTTTGTTCCATGCATGACCCAATATATTATGCAAAAACAGTGATTTTCTTCCATTCTAGGTATGGTAGGCATTACTGATATTAAATATCTATATTTGCTGCTAAATTTGAACAGACATTTTTATTCAATAATGATATCTCTTCCTCTCTCTCTCTCTATTTGTATTTGGCACTCTATAAATATTAGTTAGATATTTATTCTAGCATTGATTCTTTCAATTGACTTGAAATTACCACTTTTCTGATTTAAGTACTGAGCTTTGCACACTGAAGCTCATCTATGTGAAGATATGTTTAATGTCTTTATGATCTGTTTCCATTTGCTGTAGCCAGCAATTCAGTATGACATCTGTCAGCAGTTGCATTTCTTTGACTAAGATGTCACACTTCTTTGCCTGCCTAAGTTTCATCTGAAATATGTAGCCGCAGAATAACTCAAAGATTGTTTAGATTCTTGTCTAATAAATTTTTCTGCTCCTTGAGGTAAGCTGTCAGTGGATTAGTTATATGCATTTGTTTTCCTGGCTTATACCGAGTCTACATGTAATGTATTTTCAAGTTCAGTGGCATTCCTTGTACTCTAGATAGCACTTTGTAAAGTCATTACCTAGAAATACATTAATTGGCTTGTGATCTGATTCCAATATTACCAATCTGCCATAAATACAGCCATGCAACTTTTTACAGCTATAAACAATATCCAGTTTCTTTCTCCGTGTGTACCTTATGTGCTTTTATTATTTTTTGTGTCCCATACACTGCTGACTTGCAATGATACCATGCTGTACAACACTATACCTAGTTCTTGCTGACTTACAGTAAACTAATGCTCTATTGATTTTAACATAGAACTTAAGTGTAGGAGCTTCTTTAATAAGCTGTTTCTGAATCACAGAGTGGCTGTCTTATGGTTTTGGCCAAACCCAGTACACATCATGTTCTAGGAGTTTCCTTACTAGTACTGCAATACCTAAACTTGGAATGACCTCTGACAGATATGCTCAAATAGCTAGTTTACTGTTGTGTGCTTTCTGTATATTATTGTGGCATTAACCTTTTTTTTTTTCAAATCTGGTGTCAGACTTCATAATATTTAAATACTACTCATATGCTTTGTATTTGAAACACGCTGCACACCCAATCGTGACCTCAGAAGCACACAACAAAATCTTCTGCAGGTGACCAAGCCAAACAAAAATATTGGAAAAATACTTTACAGTCATTCAATTGCATACTCATGGAACGAACTTCCATTGTCCCTTTGCTCCACTACCAAAAGTGGCAATTTCAAAAAGCAACTAAAAATTAATTTCCAACATGCATGGGTATGTACTTGTCAGTAAATTATCTAATGATTTTTTCTTCTTCTCTCAGTTAACATATCTGCCTGGTATCTACCTAAACTGTCTACATATATTACTCTCTCTGCAGTTAGTACCTATGCTATTAAATGTATCTTTGTTGACTTCAACAACTGACTAAGTTTCTGGTGTCATTCTAAGGGGATCCAGCATCTGTCTGCTTGGGATGACATGACTGACAGACTTTGATGCTTTGCCAGAGATGGCCTGCATCTGTCACTCCTGGGATTCCGGGTACTGGCTAAAGCTCTTGCCACCCCTATAGTGCCTTTTTTTAGGCAGTGTTCCAAAGACCAAATTACTACCATAATAGCTATAAATAAATGCACTCTGAGGGTCATGCTGCTCAATGCTAGAAGTCTAAATCTCAAGGTGCACTCGCTCGAAGCACTCCTCAAAATGGAGAACATCATTTGTGCTGTAACGGAGACATGATTTAAGGCGGCAGAAATCACCCCTGCACTACCAGGCTATAACTCATTCCACACCTTTTGGCCCCGAAACGTGGAGCGAAGCTCTAAAGGCGGTGGTGTCTCCATATTCATAAAAGATATGCACACCTAGTGTAGTGATATGGTAGTAGGGAGATGAGTTTTATGTAAGACAGTAGAGATAAGATGGGGAAAAAAACATAATGAGATAATGAGATCAGGCCCAGACTAAGGAAAACAAGTGCTAGATGAGAGAAGACTGTTATATTAGAGAAAAGTGAAACATGGCTATAATATCCCAGCTGAGGAGACAAGAAGATGAAAGATGAGACATGATGATGTAACCGTGAAAAGTTATTTTGGTTACAAAGCAATTAGGTGTGAAGATTATTAGGTTGTTTTTGAGGGGTTAAGAAGCATGTTTGAAATTTTCAGACAGGTTTTGACAGAAGAGAGAGATTTGAGTTATTTCCTAAAGTTTGGATACTGTTGGGAGCTACACAAATTAAAGTTGAATCGCCTCCATATTGTACAATGTTAACATGGTGTGTGACAGTATGGAGATGTTGAAGAGGAGGGGTCACTAGTATGGAACCATCTGGGACTCCTATAGTAACTGGTGGAAAGGGTGAGTACTTATGTTACCATTTAACACCTTTTGCTTTCCAGATAGGTAATTAAGGAACCATGAAAGAGAGAACTGGGAGAGACCAACAGAAGAAAGTTCACTAAGTAAATGTTGGTATGATACAGTCTTAAATGTTTTAGATAAATCTAAATACACAGCAGACACCTGTTTATCACTATTCTTATGCTGATTTATACTATTGGTGAATTTTATGGGAGTGGTGATTGTACTGTGATGGGGTATAAAACACTCCTGTGTTTTGGAAAGGAGGTTGTTTAAGTTTAGATGATGTGTAAGTTGTGCATGGATATACTTTTCTACATTTTTTGACAGGGGGAGAGAATTGCAGTAGGTCTGTACTTATTGAAGCTTATTGATGTGCCTCTTTTGTGTTATGGTAAGATGTAGGATTTTTCCATGCAGAGTGGCAGATGGTTCAGGGAAGGCCAGAATATCAAAATGCAAATCTAGTTCATCATATAAATGGGGAGGAAAGGAAGAGCTAGCAAAGGGTTAATAGCAAGCAGAAAGCACCGTAAGGCGTAACTGGGTGAGAGGAGGAGACACTTTTTTGTGCAAAAGCCTTCCATTTCTTATGCAGGAAAAGGAGAGTAGCTGGTGGAATGAGTTGGGAGGAGTGGAATCATCCCTTCAATTGATGAAACACCTATTCCACCATGTTCCATGTTTCTGCATGCATAGTATTGTATTTCATCTCTGCCATGGACAGAAAGTTGTGGATGGAGAAGTCATCATCCGTGGGTTTAATGCATATCAGCATTCACTGTGACACACAACTCTCTTAGCATTACAAGTGATCTGCTTGCATGGTAACAGTATATAGCTGGCTCTGTACCCACCTACATATGCACCTATGACTCTGTAGAAAGTCACTTCAACACAAAACATTGGTGTGGGTTGGGCATGTGCCAAATATGAGAACCATGACAACTGTGGCTGGTGCACTGATGAATTGTGGATCATACCCTGGGCATATCACATTGTAGTTGTGGAAGTGAAAGCCCTCCTGTTGATATACTCAACAATCCTGTATACCAGGTGGAGCTCTGATGGCAATGTGCGTGCAGTCAATGGTCTGCGAATCTCAAGGAACTGGGTAATGTTGTAAAACAACTACATAGTGGTGGTACTCTCCTCTTCTGAACTTGGAACCACTGATGCTTCTCCATGTACTGCAACATAATATAAAAGAACTTGTGCAGGATACAAGAGGCTCATACCCAAGAAATTGCTAGTGTATCCACTGAGGGTCACTGAAAGGTTCCTGTAGGTAGAATGGTTAAAACTACACATATGTTGATGTCCACAGGGATGGACAATCCTGCTTCTTCCTTGACTGTGCATTTGTGACACAATTTGACAAGCTTCCATATGGTAGTGCTATCTACACAGAAGTGGTCCAAATCTGCTGATAATTTAGATGCAGATGGTAGCACATGCACTGACATATTGGATTGTAATGCATATTGTCATGACAATGGGTTCTTTGAGTAACCACTAACACATGCTGCTACTTCTGCTGCTATCATGAACATTCTAGCCTTTTGCCTACTGGGGGATCTTAGTGTTCACATTAGGTGACTGCCATCACACATTGAGCCTGCTTTATATGTTTCTGAATTGCTTTGCTATCTGTGTTTTCATCATTTACATATTGCTTTTCTTCATTTGCATCTGGAACCTCATTAACATATCATTATGCAATCTTTTGCATACACTGTATACAGTGTTATTTTACCCCTAACATGACTATGCTACTTGTGCCACTGAATCGTTTCCCTGCGTGTTGTTACTCTTTGTCCTATTTTACACAGCACAATATGCTGTCTATACATATCAGCCATTGTCTTATAAATCTATACTGAGAAAAGAATGTCATCAGATTCAAATACAAAAATTACACAAAGACATGTCAGCATGCCTGAAAAACATTCCATGCAATCCAGATATTCAAAAAGCAATCTGAATTATGAACTTTGTACTAAAATTTAATTTTGCAAACAACTCCTACCGTCTACATCCTCCTAAATTAAAATGTCGGCTAGGACCTGGGTACCTAGGTTGACAGTTTGCTCTCCTTTGATCATCATCTGGCAACTGTATTCAGAATATCCTTCTACATGGTGCAGCTAATACCCAAATGTATATTATCCATATCAAAAGTGTCAATATTCCCTTACATTGACTGCTGATTAGATCCGTTAAGGAGTACAATGCCCCCTTCGGGATGTACGGCACTCAACATATCAGACCACTAGAAAAGTCTCAAATGTTTCTAAGAAGATTTCAGCCTGCAAGACCCTGAGCTACAAAAAGAGACTAGAAGCTCTATCCCTTTACTGAGTATCTTATAGACTCTTATGTAGCAGTCTGTGCTTTGCCTAACATACTATTAGGAACCCTGATATCCTTGACCTTGTATGCTTTTGCAAGTCTAATAGCTTAGCAGACACTAGAAGCATGGCCCTACCAGGAGATAAATAGAATGTGGTGGAGAGATAGACTCATTGCACTACACCTACCACATCTCTGGAAAAAGCTACCTCTGCAGGTCAAGCACGGCAATGCATTGTCATCCTTCAGACTGGAACTGGATGACTGGGTAGAGACCCTCAAATTTACCACAGGTCTAGGTGGCCTAGCCCTTATCAAGGAAGGGGGTATAGCTTAAGTTTGGGCATTGGCAAGAGATCAATGGTCACAAGACTAAATTGCCTTGAAACTCCTATGAATTATATAAAACAGATTGTTACGGACATACCAGGTATGTGTATCATAGATTGTGTTTCTTAGCTTGTTCTTGGTATAGAGTTTAGGAAGATGCTAGTAGTTAGGAGGATTATGTCATTTGTGAATGGGGTTGCTTTTAATATCAGCAGACTGGTTGTTAGTTTTGATGAAACTAAAAGGAGACTTATTTGCTTATATAATTTTGTATGCAACATATTTTGCTGATTTTTATTTGTAAAATATGTTATTGATGTAATTTTGTAACTATTTCCATGTATTGATTTGGATAAAACTATGTTTTAGAGATTGCAGATTAGGATGTTACAGTTAACACTGTTGAATATTTTTGTATAAGCCATAAACGTTCTTGTTGGCTGCTCACTAGTGCACAAACGTTCTTGCTGGCTGCTCACTAGTGCACAAACATTCTTGCTGGCTGCTCACTGGTGCATATGGTCAGTTGCAGACTGAGTAACATACAAATAGTGTAGCTTATTATGAAACCATGCTAGTTCCAATGTGCTAGCATGAAGTTATCAATATATCCCAACAACTGATTACATATGATTTGTTTTTTCATCATGAATTTATCGATATATCCCAACTACTGATTAGTTATGTATTTTTCCATAGTGAATTTATCGATATATCCCAACAACTGATTACATATGATTTGTTTTTTATCATACCTTTATCACTATATCCCAACAGATTACATATGATTTGTTTTTCCAGTGTGCATTTATCGATATATTCCAATGGATTACATTTGATTTGTTTTTTCATCATGAATTTATCAATATATCCCAACAACTGATTACATATGATTTTTTTCATCATAAATTTATCGATATAAACCAACAACTGATTGCTTATGATTTGTTTTTCATCTTAATACTGGGGAAAAGGTCACTGGTCTGAAATCAGCTGCTGTACTAGAATCTATACTTTTACAAATGGGTGCAAATGTGGTGTCCTTTCCTATCAGTAGAATTCTGATGTTAGTGACAAGATGAATAGATGAGTTACTTATTTGGCTATTACTGGAATTGCAATATCGAGGACAAATGGTTGAGCTATCGGTGCCAACTCATTCAGATTCAGGAAATTTGTGGTGGAGGAATATGAACTTGTTGTGAGATGTCTTTTTTTCAGCAGAAAAATAGTGCTTAGCTTTCAGGGTATTTTGTTTGCTAGAGCTTGGTAGGCTTTCATAAAAGGGGAGAATGGTTAGTGATAACTCATGAGTGCAACCTGCTTGCCTCTTAAAGATTGGTTATTATGTTTCAATATTTTAGAAGTAGCTGTTTTTTTTGTTATTTGCTACTACTGTATTCATTATCTTGAAGGTACTGTTTTAGAACAGTAGTATTGTAACAAGATAAAAGGATGCATCACTATAATTTAAATAAAGCAATTTCACCACAGATGCATACAAGTCTGGAAACTTATGAATTATCCAATGAGGAAGACTTTCAGTCCAGACAAACAGTTCATTGGTATAGCTACATAGGTTATCTTGATCGTTAACTTTCAAGGTATCGTGGTTGCTATCACTGCATGTTACAGAAGTACTGCAAGGCCCTATGCTGGAGGAATGGCCCCATTTGCAGGCTTGATTTACCCCTGCACATGATGTACCTATCTTTGGAGATATTTCCCATGTTTAAGTCTTGATCTACCCCTTCACATAATTTTCTGAATCCCCTCATACTTGTGATTTCTGAAGCTGTCTAGTACACAAAAATCTACTTTACGTGGCCAACATACTATTGGCACCAATGATTTAAAGAAAGAGGATTCACATCTTTCATCTCCCTTTTGCAGCAGCAAAAACAAATGACATTGTGTGACGGAAGTCTGAAATACAGTTCATTAAAGTCTACAGATTTTACACTCTTAGGTTCATAGGTTCATAGGTAGGTACTAGGCTATCGGCCCAAGGGCCTAAGTAAGCCTAGCCAACAATGTTCCCTGGCTTACTCCACCCAAGAAAGTTCATTTCCTATGCCCCAGTCGAGCAGAGCTACAGAAGTGATCCCCGGGGTGTATTTCCTATTTCCCATCCACTCATCAAGATTTTTCTTGAAGAGTGCTAATGAGAAACTTTGCTTGACATAGATGGGTAGCTTGTTCCACAGTACAGGAAGTCTCTGGGACAGGAATCTCTCTTTCCAGCATGTCCTGTTTATTGTGGTGACAAGGTTTAGGTCCCTAGAGTGTGTAGCTCAGAGGGATTGGGATTTCTTTAGGTGTAGCATGTCCAACAGCTCTGGGTTTAACATAGCTTTATATGTTAGGCAGAGATCTCCTTGGAGTAGGCGATATGCTACAGAGTAAAGCTGGAGTTTTTTGAGATGGTCATTGTAGGGCATCTGTTTGAGGCCAGTAATCCTCTTTGTGAGGTACTTTTGTGGTCTTTCCAGCTGCTGCAGATGTCTTGTGAGGTACATTCCAAAAGGGGCATTGTACTCTATAATGGCTCTAATGA
The DNA here is from genome assembly GCF_019279795.1 of Protopterus annectens. NCBI lineage: Eukaryota > Metazoa > Chordata > Ceratodontiformes > Protopteridae > Protopterus > Protopterus annectens. The sequence continues at coordinate 1,308,196,325 of NC_056739.1, forward strand.
GTGCCAAGTAGAGGGGAACAATGACCTTTTTTTTACTGGATGAGAACCCTTTTGACATGAGGTATGCCACATAGAAGGATTTCCTGACTACTGTGGGGATGTGATTATCAGTGGAGAGACTACTGTCCACCTGGGTCTCGAGGTCTCTCATCACACATTCGGCATTAAGTAGACTGCCGTTTATGTGGTAGTTCATGGGTGCAGAGTTTTTACCAAAGGGGATGACAATGCACTTTTTGGCATTGAGCTCAAGGCCATGCCTCTGACACCAGGCATCTGTCTCAGTTAGGCCCTTCTGTAGGATGTCCTCATCATTTGGGGACTCGACTATGGCTCCTAGTTTGCAGTCATTTGCGAACTTCATTAGCCAGAGGCCTTCTATGTTAGCCTGTACTTCAGAGAAGCAGATACCAAACAGGAGAGGTCCCAGGACTGAACCCTGTGGCACTCCACTTGTCACTGGTTTGAAGTTAGATTTGGAGTCTGTAACTTTTACAGTGTGGGTTCTGCAGTGATCCACTTGGCAACCCATCTTGTGATGTAGGAATTTATACCTAGTTTAGTGAGTTTAGCTATAATTCCAGAATGGGGGATGGTGTCGAAAGCCTTGGCAAGGTCAAGACAGGCTGTGTGAACCACCTTACCCTCGAAGTCGATCAGGTTCATAAGGCCTTTCAAAAACCTGAACTGGGTGGAGTCCAGTGTTTGGAGGTTACCAATGTCTTTGTTTATGTGTTCCATGATGATACATTCCATGGCCTTGCAGACCAGGCTCGTCAGACTAATAGGGCAATAGTTCCCAGGATCAGTGGTGGCTCCCCCTTTGTGGAGTGGGATAACTGTTGCTGTGCACCATTCAGTGGGCACAAAGCCTGATGTGAGACTATGATTGAACATGGTGCTTAGGTGGGGAGCCAGTTCGTTCTGAAGTTCATGTAAAATGCAGCCTGGGATGTTGTCCAGTCCCATGGATGCTGTGTTTCTGGTTTTAGAGAGTGCAGCTTTTACCTGCATAGATGTGATTACAGGGACTCTGCATTCTTCCTGTATAGATATGGGCCCTTTAGGGGGTGAGAGGGGGGTAAAGTTAGCACTGAACATATCTGCCAGGATGTTGGCAATATCAGTTGGTTCTGTAATTTTTGTGCCGTTGTGCTGTAATTCAGAGCAGATCTGGGTATTGCCATTGAGATTCTTAACATAGCTATAGAATCCTTTGTGGTTGCCCTTAGAATCAGTGGTGATTTTGTTTTTGTGGATAGCATTGGAGGATCTTATAAGGGATCTCAGCTTCTTACTGAGGCTGACCAGGGAGCTCCTCCACTCATGGGATTTTACTCTCTTTTGCAACAGTTTCTTCCTTCTGTTGTAGAGTTTGTTTTTGGTAGGGGACCACCAGATTGGCTTCCTTTTTTTGGAGGATAGCGTCTTGGTTCTGTTTGGGATAGCACAATCCATGCATTCCTGTAAGTGTTTATAGAGTGCATTTGTGTAGGATTCAGCAGTCGTAACTGTATAGTCCATCTGCATGGGTGTTATGAAGTTCACCACTTCTGTCTTAAGAAGCATGAAGTTGGCTTTGGAGAAATTTTTTACCATGGTTTCCTTAATGGTGGGTGAGGGCGGGATGTGGATATCTAGGGTGATTAGCTTATGGTTGGATCTGACCAACAATGAGTTGATTTCAGGTTTGGAACACTGGTCACTCATGTTGGTAATGACTAGGTCTAGGATATTGTTGCCCATGGTGGGGGTGTGGATAAGTTGATCCAGGGCAATGGAATTTATGAATTTCATAAAGCGTTGAGTGAAGGAGTTGGTACATGAGTAGTTTTCCCAGTTAATGGTGGGGTAGTTGAAATTGCCCATTATTAGGCTGTTTGGCTGAACCCTAATATTTTCCAGTATATCAAGAAAAGAGGAGTGGGAATCCTGGGGCATGGTAGGGGATCTGTAGTAAGCTACAATTTGGACTGCAGTTTTGCCAAGAGTTAGTTGCACTTGGATAACCTCAGATGCACTATGCTGCGCAACTAGCCTGGAGGTGTGGATATCCTTAATGAATATGGACACACCTCTGCCTCTGGTGTTCTGGTCTAAGTTAGATGGCCGAAAAGTGTGGTATGAGTTATAGCCTGGTAATGCAGGGGCCTTGAACCAGGTCTCTGTCACTGCACAGATATCAATGCTCTCCATTTTAAGGAGTGCCTCAAGTGAGTGCATTTTGAGATTTAGACTTCTAGCATTGAGTAGCATTACCCTCAGTTTTTGCTTGCCTGTTTCTGTTACAGTGGTGAATTTGTCATTTGAACCTTGCCTAAAAAGGCAGTATAGGGACAGCAAGAGCCTTAGCCAGTAACCAGAATCCCAGGGGTGACAGGTGCAGGCCATCTCTGGCAAAGCATCGTGGTCTGTCGACCATGTCATCCCAGGCAGACACTGGATCCCCTTAGAATGACACCAGAAGCTTAGCCAATTGTTGAAGTCAATCATTTTGTTCTTGTACTGTGGTATCATTCTGGGTGATGGCAGGATGCTACTCAGGGCTAGGGTCATACCTGCCTGGGCTAAAAGATCGGAGAGCTCTTCCATGTCTCTTTTCATGTATTCCAGGGAGGTATGTCTCAGATCGTTCACACCAACATGGACAATGACAGAGTCATATTTGTACTTGTTGTGGAGTGACCTGAGTGTGTGGGTTATGTGGCGGATCCTGACACCTGACAGGCAGCTGACAGTAACCTTCTCCTTGTTTAGCCTGGTGAGTGGGACATCAGTGTGCCTGACTATAGAGTCACCTATGACTAGTGTGTTGGGTACGTTGGTTTGCCTTATGGGCTGTGGTTTATTGGCACACTGAGTCTGTGGGCTATGTGTCATTTGGGTTGTGTTGGGGGGTGGAGGTTGCTTGCATTTCAGCTTTGGAGGTCTCTGTTGCTTGAGTAGATTATTAATGAGAGCCTCTGTGAATGTTTTTGTGTTTTTATGTGTAGATTTTGGTGGTGTAGGTTTAGTGGGACTATGTGACGAGAGTAGTGTGGTGCAAGTGTTTACTTTCTCCTCTTGACTGTCATGTTCAGTCTTGGTTGGAGAGAGCTTTACCTCCCGTTTGGCTAGATAAGTGCATCTCTCACAGGTTGTGGTGTTGGGTGCTAGGAGGAGAGGGTTGTCTGTGTACATGAGGCAATTGCTACATTGCCTTAAGATGCCCAGATTCATCAGATAGACAGGAGTGAACACTGGGAGATGACCCTTGGACATGCCTGAATAAAAAACTACTTTCCTCAGATAAGTGAGGAAAGTGAGTATAAGAGCTGTTTTTCTCTAAGCAAGTGAGGAAAGTAAGTACAAAAACTGTTTTCCTCTAGGTAAAGAGGAAGGTTGAGTGCTGTAGTAATTTGTAGCTTATTTAGTGCTAACAACAAGTTCTGAAGAAGTGCTGAGCACGAATAAGCAAATTCAAGTGCTAAACCTAAGAATCTGTACCTGGATCTTGTGGCAGATAGGCTACCTAGTGCTTACCACTCACACTGATAAGCTAGAATGCTTCCTTCCAACACAGAAAAGCTTGGGGGGCTCAGAAGCTTACAACAGTCTTGGATACAGCAAATCTGTATCTGAATTAGATTAGTTACCGGAAAGGTGGGAAACAAGTGCAAATGCAGGCTTTTAAACCAGAAAGTTGAAAGAGATGGGAAACTGCCCAAATGGCCAATAAACTATGATTTCTTGGCTAGAAACCACTCTTGTGGTAGATAGGCTACCTAGTGCTTACCACTCCCACTGATAAGCTAGAAGGCTTCTCTCCAACACAGAAAGGCTTTTGTGGCTCAGAAGCTTACAAACAGTCCTGGATACAGCAAATCTGTATCTGGACTAGACTAGTTACAGGAAAGGTGGGAAACAAGTGCAAATGCGAGCTTTGAAACCAGAAAGTTGAAAGAGATGGAAAAACTGCCAAATGGCCAATAAACTACAATTTCTGGACCAGAAACCACTCTTGTGGTAGATAGGCTTCCTAGTGTTTACCACTCCAACTGATAAGCTAGAAGGCTTCCCTCTAAGACAGAAATGCTTGGGGGGAGGCTCAGAAGTTTACAAACAGTCCTAGATACAGCAAATCTGTATCTGGACTAGACTACTTACAGGAAAGGTGGGAAACAAGTGCAAATGCAGGCTTTTAAACCAGAAAGTTGAAAGAGATGGGAAACTGCCCAAACGGCCAAGAAACTATGATTTCTTGGCCAGAAATCACTCTTGTGGTAGATAGGCTACCTAGTACTTACCACTCCCACTGATAAGCTAGAAGACTTCTCTCCAACACAGAAAGGCTTTGGGGGCTCAGAAGCTTACAAACAGTCCTGGTCACAGCGAATCTGTATCTGGACTAAACTAGTTACAGGAAAGGCAGGAAACAAGCTTAGACATTCTTATTTATTGTTTTTTGGAAAGTGGAAAGGGAGAAAGGAGAAACAGAAGATAATTCAAAATTAAGGACCTAAGTGGTTTGCCCTTCACCAATGTTCTCTTTGTGTTAGGTAGAATGAGCTAGTGACACTAGACTGGAATAGAGCTGGGATAGAGCTGAACAGATGGGACCGGTAGGAGTCTTTATTTGACATCATTTTCATCATTCTCTCTTTTTAATCAGTGTTTCTAAGCAGTATCTCACATCCTTACTTGAAGTGGGAAGAACTGTGTGTGATCTGATATTCAGATTTTATGCTAATTAGTTGTCCAGAGTTTTGCCTGAATGTACTTAGTTTTCAAGAGAGTTTGTACCTATTTGCAATGTCTGTAGGTTGAGAGACATGCTGCAACATGAAAGAGAAAAAAATCACCGCTATTAATATTCTAACAAGTATTTAAGCAATATATAGCTTCTATAAAAAAGAAATTACTGAAAGAATTATATACCTGATATGAAGGTGGAATTCAGATGGTGTCTGCAGCAGATGCAGAAAATGGTTACATAATAAAGCTGTTTTTGGTGACTGCTGCACAGGGACACACGTTAAATTTCATTTTTAGTGTCAGTATTTGGCAGAATTAGAGTACCTAAATACCAGCATCATTTCTGCTCTCCAGAATAAGAAACTGAGTACTAGGATCTCGGGTATGGGTACATAAAATATTCTATTTCCAGTGTTGTTAAAAAGAAGTATGTGGCTCATAGTTCTGATCTCAGAACACATTCATCAGAACATAAAACACCCACATTTTAATAACTGATTTTTGGTTATGCAATTTTTCCAATTACAATGTACTCTTCCAATGAATTACCACTGCACTATGATTTAGGCATATGTCTTTGAACATGAGATGAATAAGAAAGGTTTGTTGATTAGTTCAGTCTAGCTCAATAATTTAAAACAATGTAGTAAATGCACAGTTTCTTTGCCTGCAAGCAAAGAATTAAACTGAAAGAGGATGATTCACCGATCATGATGCAGACGGAGCGGAAGCATGATTTTTTTAAAAGCATATTCCTTAAACAAAAATACTATAATGTCAGGTAACAGTTTTAAAATCTGAGACTCATAAGTGCAAGTTCGAGAACAGCAAGACTAAATGTGCAAAAATGGGGACTTGCATACAATGAGCCCAAGACTGTTCTGTCTCTGAATATTTCCATTTATCTGACGTATGGCAACATGGGGGTTAGTGTATATAAGCAGCAGGGAGGTAGGGTTGCAGAGAGCCTTGCAAAAAAATGATACTAAAGGAGAACAGCAACTGTCAGCATTGACAGATCTCCTTTCCTTTTGCTGCTTTTTTTGTTATTCCTGAACTTGAACTTAAGTATCTCAGACTTACAATAGAGAACTTCACTGTAAGCACTCTGTGCTGCCTCTTTTATCCTAATATTTATCTGTGACAAGAACATAAATAAAATGATATGAACAACAGTTGAAAGCCTCTTAAAATGTATATAGACAGATAGATATATAATGGATTTCAGCATATAAGATACTTTAAGCATGCAGTGTGGTATTTTCTTGAATAAATATAAACAGCATTGTGCTTCTTTGGACAAACGCTGTCATTTTCCTTTACATTAGGAAATACGAATACAATTATTACGGTTCCTTTAAGTTGGGTAGAAATCTCCATGAATTAGACAAAGAGGATCTCAATGGATTGCTTATCAAGTACCAGCTGTATAATTATATGGTGCTTGAAAGGAGACCTTCATAGTCATTGAGAAGTTGGATTCTATGTACAGAGGAAATCTGACTACAATATTGGTTCTGGGTGATTAATATGACTAAGAATAAGATGATTGAAAGACTTTGGAGTGCATGGAGAGTTTCTCTTACGAAATAAGGAAGATCCAGTTAAGACAACCCATCCCCGCTATGTGAAACTGTACTCAATATTGTCACAAAATACTTTTTTTTTTTTAGTTCCAGCACATGCATTGCCCATTATTAGGCTGTTTGGCTGAACCCTAATATTTTCCAGTATATCAAGAAAGAGGAGTGGAATCCTGGGGCATGGTAGGGGATCTGTAGTAAGCTACAATTTGGATTGCAGTTTTGCCAAGAGTTAGTTGCACTTGGATAACCTCAGATGCACTATGCTGCATAACTAGCCTGGAGGTGTGGATATCCTTAATGAATATGGACACACCTCTGCCTCTGGTGTTCTGGTCTAAGTTAGATGGCCGAAAAGTGTGGTATGAGTTATAGCCTGGTAATGCAGGGGCCTTGAACCAGGTCTCTGTCACTGCACAGATATCAATGCTCTCCATTTTAAGGAGTGCCTCAAGTGAGTGCATTTTGAGATTTAGACTTCTAGCATTGAGTAGCATTACCCTCAGTTTTTGCTTGCCTGTTTCTGTTACAGTGGTGAATTTGTCATTTGAACCTTGCCTAAAAAGGCAGTATAGGGACAGCAAGAGCCTTAGCCAGTAACCAGAATCCCAGGGGTGACAGGTGCAGGCCATCTCTGGCAAAGCATCGTGGTCTGTCGACCATGTCATCCCAGGCAGACACTGGATCCCCTTAGAATGACACCAGAAGCTTAGCCAATTGTTGAAGTCAATCATTTTGTTCTTGTACTGTGGTATCATTCTGGGTGATGGCAGGATGCTACTCAGGGCTAGGGTCATACCTGCCTGGGCTAAAAGATCGGAGAGCTCTTCCATGTCTCTTTTCATGTATTCCAGGGAGGTATGTCTCAGATCGTTCACACCAACATGGACAATGACAGAGTCATATTTGTACTTGTTGTGGAGTGACCTGAGTGTGTGGGTTATGTGGCGGATCCTGACACCTGACAGGCAGCTGACAGTAACCTTCTCCTTGTTTAGCCTGGTGAGTGGGACATCAGTGTGCCTGACTATAGAGTCACCTATGACTAGTGTGTTGGAGTGCGTTGGTTTGCCTTATGGGCTGTGGTTTATTGGCACACTGAGTCTGTGGGCTATGTGTCATTTGGGTTGTGTTGGGGGGTGGAGGTTGCTTGCATTTCAGCTTTGGAGGTCTCTGTTGCTTGAGTAGATTATTAATGAGAGCCTCTGTGAATGTTTTTGTGTTTTTATGTGTAGATTTTGGTGGTGTAGGTTTAGTGGGACTATGTGACGAGAGTAGTGTGGTGCAAGTGTTTACTTTCTCCTCTTGACTGTCATGTTCAGTCTTGGTTGGAGAGAGCTTTACCTCCCGTTTGGCTAGATAAGTGCATCTCTCACAGGTTGTGGTGTTGGGTGCTAGGAGGAGAGGGTTGTCTGTGTACATGAGGCAATTGCTACATTGCCTTAAGATGCCCAGATTCATCAGATAGACAGGAGTGAACACTGGGAGATGACCCTTGGACATGCCTGAATAAAAAACTACTTTCCTCAGATAAGTGAGGAAAGTGAGTATAAGAGCTGTTTTTCTCTAAGCAAGTGAGGAAAGTAAGTACAAAAACTGTTTTCCTCTAGGTAAAGAGGAAGGTTGAGTGCTGTAGTAATTTGTAGCTTATTTAGTGCTAACAACAAGTTCTGAAGAAGTGCTGAGCACGAATAAGCAAATTCAAGTGCTAAACCTAAGAATCTGTACCTGGATCTTGTGGCAGATAGGCTACCTAGTGCTTACCACTCACACTGATAAGCTAGAATGCTTCCTTCCAACACAGAAAAGCTTGGGGGGCTCAGAAGCTTACAAACAGTCTTGGATACAGCAAATCTGTATCTGAATTAGATTAGTTACCGGAAAGGTGGGAAACAAGTGCAAATGCAGGCTTTTAAACCAGAAAGTTGAAAGAGATGGGAAACTGCCCAAATGGCCAATAAACTATGATTTCTTGGCTAGAAACCACTCTTGTGGTAGATAGGCTACCTAGTGCTTACCACTCCCACTGATAAGCTAGAAGGCTTCTCTCCAACACAGAAAGGCTTTTGTGGCTCAGAAGCTTACAAACAGTCCTGGATACAGCAAATCTGTATCTGGACTAGACTAGTTACAGGAAAGGTGGGAAACAAGTGCAAATGCGAGCTTTGAAACCAGAAAGTTGAAAGAGATGGAAAAACTGCCAAATGGCCAATAAACTACAATTTCTGGACCAGAAACCACTCTTGTGGTAGATAGGCTACATAGTGCTTACCACTCTCACTGATAAGCTAGAAGGCTTCCCTCCAACACAGAAAGGCTTGGGGGGCTCAGAAGCCTACAAACAGTCCTAGATACAGCAAATCTGTATCTGGACTAGACTAGTTACAGGAAAGGTGGGAAACAAGTGCAAATGCAGGCTTTTAAACCAGAAAGTTGAAAGAGATGGGAAACTGCCCAAACGGCCAAGAAACTATGATTTCTTGGCCAGAAATCACTCTTGTGGTAGATAGGCTACCTAGTACTTACCACTCCCACTGATAAGCTAGAAGACTTCTCTCCAACACAGAAAGGCTTTGGGGGCTCAGAAGCTTACAAACAGTCCTGGTCACAGCGAATCTGTATCTGGACTAAACTAGTTACAGGAAAGGCAGGAAACAAGCTTAGACATTCTTATTTATTGTTTTTTGGAAAGTGGAAAGGGAGAAAGGAGAAACAGAAGATAATTCAAAATTAAGGACCTAAGTGGTTTGCCCTTCACCAATGTTCTCTTTGTGTTAGGTAGAATGAGCTAGTGACACTAGACTGGAATAGAGCTGGGATAGAGCTGAACAGATGGGACCGGTAGGAGTCTTTATTTGACATCATTTTCATCATTCTCTCTTTTTAATCAGTGTTTCTAAGCAGTATCTCACATCCTTACTTGAAGTGGGAAGAACTGTGTGTGATCTGATATTCAGATTTTATGCTAATTAGTTGTCCAGAGTTTTGCCTGAATGTACTTAGTTTTCAAGAGAGTTTGTACCTATTTGCAATGTCTGTAGGTTGAGAGACATGCTGCAACATGAAAGAAAAAAATCACCGCTATTAATATTCTAACAAGTATTTAAGCAATATATAGCTTCTATAAAAAAGAAATTACTGAAAGAATTATATACCTGATATGAAGGTGGAATTCAGATGGTGTCTGCAGCAGATGCAGAAAATGGTTACATAATAAAGCTGTTTTTGGTGACTGCTGCACAGGGACACACGTTAAATTTCATTTTTAGTGTCAGTATTTGGCAGAATTAGAGTACCTAAATACCAGCATCATTTCTGCTCTCCAGAATAAGAAACTGAGTACTAGGATCTCGGGTATGGGTACATAAAATATTCTATTTCCAGTGTTGTTAAAAAGAAGTATGTGGCTCATAGTTCTGATCTCAGAACACATTCATCAGAACATAAAACACCCACATTTTAATAACTGATTTTTGGTTATGCAATTTTTCCAATTACAATGTACTCTTCCAATGAATTACCACTGCACTATGATTTAGGCATATGTCTTTGAACATGAGATGAATAAGAAAGGTTTGTTGATTAGTTCAGTCTAGCTCAATAATTTAAAACAATGTAGTAAATGCACAGTTTCTTTGCCTGCAAGCAAAGAATTAAACTGAAAGAGGATGATTCACCGATCATGATGCAGACGGAGCGGAAGCATGATTTTTTTAAAAGCATATTCCTTAAACAAAAATACTATAATGTCAGGTAACAGTTTTAAAATCTGAGACTCATAAGTGCAAGTTCGAGAACAGCAAGACTAAATGTGCAAAAATGGGGACTTGCATACAATGAGCCCAAGACTGTTCTGTCTCTGAATATTTCCATTTATCTGACGTATGGCAACATGGGGGTTAGTGTATATAAGCAGCAGGGAGGTAGGGTTGCAGAGAGCCTTGCAAAAAAATGATACTAAAGGAGAACAGCAACTGTCAGCATTGACAGATCTCCTTTCCTTTTGCTGCTTTTTTTGTAATTCCTGAACTTGAACTTAAGTATCTCAGACTTACAATAGAGAACTTCACTGTAAGCACTCTGTGCTGCCTCTTTTATCCTAATATTTATCTGTGACAAGAACATAAATAAAATGATATGAACAACAGTTGAAAGCCTCTTAAAATGTATATAGACAGATAGATATATAATGGATTTCAGCATATAAGATACTTTAAGCATGCAGTGTGGTATTTTCTTGAATAAATATAAACAGCATTGTGCTTCTTTGGACAAACGCTGTCATTTTCCTTTACATTAGGAAATACGAATACAATTATTACGGTTCCTTTAAGTTGGGTAGAAATCTCCATGAATTAGACAAAGAGGATCTCAATGGATTGCTTATCAAGTACCAGCTGTATAATTATATGGTGCGCGAAAGGAGACCTTCATAGTCATTGAGAAGTTGGATTCTATGTACAGAGGAAATCTGACTACAATATTGGTTCTGGGTGATTAATATGACTAAGAATAAGATGATTGAAAGACTTTGGAGTGCATGGAGAGTTTCTCTTACGAAATAAGGAAGATCCAGTTAAGACAACCCATCCCCGCTATGTGAAACTGTACTCAATATTGTCACAAAATACTTTTTTTTTTTTTTTAGTTCCAGCACATGCATGCATTGGTAATTATGATTTCCTTTGCAAAAATAGCCTGACCGTGCAGCTGCATTATCATCTGAAGTAGGCTTTGTGGTAATTGCCTTTTGTGCAGTGTTTTTTTCTTTTTTTCTCTTGGAATTCTGTCTTTTAAAAATTGGGCTATATTATCTTGAATGCATGCAGTCACAGTTTTGCTACATATGCTGCATGCGCGTGTACAATTTAGATTAAGTGGGCTTCCCATAAGAAAATAAGAGCTAGTACTAGTATTAAGCAAATTCATTTAAATAGACCTTATTTTAAAATGTTTGCAGAAGTAATCCATATCCTTTACATGAAATGACTAAATGAAGGCTATAGTGTATCAGGCTGTGATATAACATACTAGCCTTGAACTCTTCTACCAGATTTGACTTGAAAAGGAATCCTGTTACATTTGTAAAGTGACCTTTTTTGCTTATTTTGTATGTTACAGTGTGCTAGTGCTGATTTAAGAGTCCTATGGTAACTTTGCATCTGAAACTCATCTAGCTGTTTCCTCCTGATGAGAGAAGAGCTGTTGCTATTGTTGTTTCTGGCTTGAGTTTACTATTGGTTGCACAGCAGTGGTAACTTTAATTGGCCCATGTGTTCTTGTGGTCTGCTTTAAACTTGGTGTGTTCATAGACACTGCCAGTCTGTTGGGCTGCGATATGACAAAATGGTCTAGCTGGTTCTCCCCTTGTAAGAGAGCAGCTACTGTTATTGTTTCTGGCTTGAATTACTATTGGTTACATTGCAGTATTAACTTAAATTGGCCTGTGTGCTCTTGTGGTCAGCTTTAAACTTGGTGTGTTTGTGGATGTTGTTACACTATTGTGCTGGGCTGCAATACAACATGCTTGCTTTGAGCTCTGCTACCAGATTTGACATGAAAAACACTTCCATAACACATGGGAAATAACCTTTTAGTGATGTTGTACATTATAGACTGTGCTAATGCTGATTTAAGAATCCCATATTGGGCTGTGGTAATTTTGCATCTGAAATTGGGCTAGCTGGCTTCCCCAAAAGGGAGAAAGGGCCACTGCTCGTGTTGTTCCTGGCTTGAATTACTATTGGCTGCAACTGCATACTAGTATTGATTTTACTTTGCTCTAGAAGTCTGCTTTAGATGTGGTAGTTTTGGTTATACTGGGGCTCTGCTGTGGTAGGCTGTGATACAGCAAACTTGATTTAAACTCTTTTATTAGAATTGACATGAAAACAATTTCAAAGTATCTCAAAAAGGCTGCACTTGATTTGCGGATTTGACTGAGTGCATGCAACAGTAGTAAGCACTCTTCTTTTTTAAGTGTTTTTATTTTTCTCAACTTCTGTTACCTGGACTAGTTCACTCAAGTATTCACATGCACCTGGTTGTACCTCATTTTCTGTGGCAGCAGCTTGTGGAACCTTCTGTCTGCTTGTGATGTTGTTTCTTGGATTACTAATTGCCATTTCCTCCTGTACAATTCTTGGCTGATCACTTACTGATGTGGTATATTGTACCCTTGTGATAGATTGGTCAGTGCACAGCTATATGGCTGGCATGCTGTGATTGTATTGCACACCTTGCTGCATTATTACTTTTACTTTTCTGCACTGAATTTATATTTTGACATCTGAGTCTACCATTGACACCTCTAATACTGTGTTGTGGCATCCATCCCTAGTGTACTTAATGGCTGTTGTAACATTTTGACTACTGCATTTTCCGTTTCTTAGAATTTTGTGTCATTCTGTCTAATACATTAACCCCCATGAGAAGTCTTGGAGACAACTGTATCTACAGCTTCTGTATCATTGTGGTATTCCTCCTTGCTGTAGATGAGTGCACCTCAGCCAAACCTCAGCAACCCACTGTCACCCATTCCATACCGCATACAGCATCTTCCACCACAATCACCACAGATAAAAGTCACCAGAGTGGTTTGGCCAATCACTTCAGGCTACAAGACCAATCCAACTGCCATGCTACTGTACTTATTATAGGAGGATCCACAGCACCACACATAAGATTGTGCAAAAATAGAGTACGGCTGTATGCCTCCCAGGTGCTAGAATTCACCATATCTGGGGAACTCAAGTCACTGCAACTTAGACTATATGAAAAGGGATATGATGGAGCTCTCTGAACATACCTCTAAGGCTTTAAAAGAAACTAATCTTGAACACTGTCCTACTGTCATTGAGAATTATGCTACAATATAAGCAAAATATGTTTGACATTAGTAACTGGCTTAGTTATTGGTCTCATTCTAAGGGAGCTCAGTGTATGTGTCAACCTGGAAGAATTTGGAAAACATTCCTGTCTGTTTTGCCAAAAATGTCCTGTATCTGGACTGTCTCTTTTTGGCTAAGGCTTTCTCTGCCCTCATAGTAATTCCTCTAGATAATGCCAGTCTACTCAATCTACCAATGTAGTAAATAGCTACATAAGAACATGTCCTGTCTTGAGGCCCTCCTAACTCTGGAAAGCATGAACATTTCTGTTGTCAGTGAAACCTGCTTCCACAGCAGCGACAACACTCCTTCCTATCCCTGTTCCTCTGCCTATTACTAGTTTAGTCTCACAAGTGCAGATAGCAGTAATGCTGGTGGTGATACCTCTGTCTTTATCTGAAACACCATCCCTGCAGACTAATTAACCTTGCTTCTTTAACAAATTAAGTTCTCCTTTGAAATGCTTATTTGAGGATGAATAAACAAAAAAGTGGAAATACTAAGCCAAAAAATAGCAAAACGATAACAAATATGGCTAAAAAACTGAGGAAAAACTTTAAAATCACACTTTATTAAAACATTCAGTATGTGCTTTCATCCCTGTACAAGACGTCTTCAGACCGAATGTAACAAAACACACCTTTTTAAAGCAATTAAAGAATTACATGACTAGCATAGCTAGTGCCCGACACTCTTTCTTTTTAAATAAACTTTGAAATTTTCTTTGTCATTCAGCCAAGGTGGATGACAAGCATCCAACCTTAACTGCCACAAATACTTTCTCCAGTCAAGCTCTTCCTCAGCATCAAATGAGTTTTCATAGTGCTTAATTTGTTTTAAAACAACCACTTTAAAATTCGCTGGGCAGTTACTTTGGTTGTTGTATTTACTAAGAGCATTCTTCTCATCTTTGATACTTATGGCATGCTGATGCTCATAAATTCTTGGGTTCAGCTCTCTTGTAGTTCTATCAAAATAGAATGCTCCACAAAAATTGCACACAGCCCATCAACTAGCAAGGAAGCCAATGTTGAAAGATGTCAATGCCCACTACAGGAGACTACGTCAAAAGATGGAGTAAGAAGATCTGAACGGCTGGCTCAAAAAAAGGGTAAACAACGTACTGCAAGATAGTAGAAATGGATTTCAAAATTGTGAAGCAAATCATAGGATTAACAGTATGATAAGACTCAGTAAATCTCAGCTGTATTTGTTATTATTACTTGAGGATGAAGTCACAGATAACAGAACATGCATCTCAAATGAAACTAAAGACACTTTCCGACGTAGCATATGCCATATTGTAGATTCATTTACACAGCTTCTAGCCTTGACTCTGCCTCACAGGGACAACATTTTTGGAGCATCTAGTCATTTCAACCATAGTTCATTGGATATTTTTTATATTGATAAGTGTTACAAATACAACAACTTTTACATTGCAAAAATGACTAGAAGACCAGTGCAAATAGTTTATGAGCATTTATACAGAGTTAAGAATAAGAACCCAGACAATGCACTTTATTAGCACAATGTGGCATGCCTCAATTTTAAAAAGTTTTTGTTTTTTTCTGAGTCATCAAGTGAGGATGAACCATAAGGGAGGTGATAATAATAGTTTATTAGAAAAGTCTGTGAATTACAATGAAAGCTAGGTTATGAGCTAGGGTCATAACTAAACAAAACCATTGGTATTAAATGCCTGCTAAAGTTGAGACTCCTAAACAGGTCTTGCTTTCCTAAAGATATTCCACAATTACTTTTTATAAGTTTACTGCAGTTTTTAACATTGACTGATTAATCATTTCACCAGTCATGTCCTTGGTGCTAAAATGTTAAATGACAATTTTCTGCATTACTGTTATAACTGATTATTTAACGCATTCCTTTATATGGTTTAATTACATGATAACTTAAAATTTTAATAAAGCAGACTAAGTGGACTTATAGTCTTGTTCTGAAGAGGTCTAACCAAGTAGTGGATGAAAGTCCTAAAATAAAAAAAAAATTCTTTCCTTTTCTGAGAGAGTGTTTAATTTGGCTCGTTTTAATTCTTATGTTGCAGTCACATTTGGTTTCTTTTTCTTTGGGGGGGAATTGTAAAGCTGGACTTGTTATGTAATCTCCTCATGTGCCATATAGGTCATCTGTATAAGCCATGAAAATTTCTCACAAAGAGAAATGAAGAGTTTGAAGGCTTGTCTTGAAAGATTACAATTATCTCTGTTCTCTGTATCTTGTGGCCTTCTAAGAGGAGACATGTGCTTAACATATGGAGCATTAAAAGACCCCTTACTGTTCAATTCCCTTTGCTTTGAAGGTTTGTTTGGTGATCTTATTACTCACGGGCACCCACCCTCAGCAAATGTGAATACCATTTGTACTGAAAAATGTAGAAAACTGTAACCAGTGTGTGCCGTGCAGCCAAGGAGAAAACTTGTAAAACTAAAAAAGATCACGTAGTGAACAGTCACCACCAACCCTCCATGTACTGTAGACTGTTAGTTTGTCACTGAAGTCAATAGAAATGCAGTCTCCAGGTATCACATAAAAATGGAGACTATAAATTCTAAACAAAAAAGAATGCCAATTGCATAAAAATGGTCAAGCATTTTCATCCATTCAACTTTGGACTTCTTCAGAACCATTTGACTTATATATAAAACCTATTTTTATTTAAAAAAATCATGCAATCATATGATGGTTCAATTAGTACAACGTTTAAAATTTTAAAGAGACAGTGTTACATTTAAGCATATAAAATGTGATTTACCACAAGAAACAATACAGAATACAGCGACCAACCTAAAAATACTGTAAAACAGTGTGTGACAAGTGAATAAAAACAAAAATGAAGTGAATCAAACTTTGTTCACCAACCCTTGTATATTGGTGAATTACTCAAATTTAAAAACAAGTAACAAAAATTCATACTAGGTGTGTATAATGCAAGTTTTAAATCATTCAATTAGATCCCTTCTCAGACTCTATTTTATTAATAGGGGTTCAAGTCAAACTTAATATGTGTTTCTTGGTTATTTCTCTTTATTTATAGTTCAGCTGATAATAGTTTAAGTATTGGTGCCAATGAGGTGTGATCATTTAAACCAGGCATTGCTGTGGCATTCATCTTAGTTGCCAAATAAGCTCCCTTTTCTCTATTTGTGTTTCTCAACTGCCCTCTCTGACACTCTTAGATATTGTTTCTAAAATACCAAATTTAAAACTTTGTGAATGTGGGACAGTTCTCACTGTGTCTACATAGGGCATTGTTTATGTTGCTTTTGGCAACTGCATGTAAATGTTCATAAATACGTTTTATGAAAATGTCTTTCTGTCTTACCAATATAGAAATATTTACAGCTTGAGCAAATTGCTATTTACACTATTTGTCTGATGTCACAATTCCTGTCTCCCAAATGTATTAGTGTGTGGGGCTTTCCAATAGTTATTTTATGTTCTTCTAAAATATATCTACATTGGTTGCAAGCACTACATTTAGTGCCCTTGTTACTGTATATTGTTTTTATCCTGGGGTGTTCAAATAAAAAATTTAATTTCTTCCCAGCCTTGTAGATAAATCTTGGAGTTTCACCAGTGGTTGTAAGGATATCAGCATTACTCCTGTATATGTTCCAGTTTCTAATGAATATGCCTTTTATTTCTTTGGTGTATCTACCAAATGGTAACACCACAAGGTTGGTGTAAATCTTCTCCTGATCGGGTTTCATTCTGGTGTCATGGGTACTACCCCCGTGTTGTTACTTAGCAGTGGATTGCACTTAGTATCTCATCCACTGAGTACTTTCTCACTAATTTTAAATAATAGATCTCCCGGGCATCCTCTTTCTTGGAACATAAAAACTAAATTTGTTCCATCTGAAAGTTGACCTTGTCAGATCTCATTTTGGCTGCTCTCACTAATTGACCTTTGAAAATGTTCTTTTTTGTATGTCTAGAGTGACAGCTGTTGAAATCCAAATAATTATTGGAAAATGTAGGTTTTCTATACACCCTTCACCCAAAACATGTGTTCTCATGATCTTCATAAATTTTTACATCTAAATAGTTAATGTGATCATCAGTGTGAGTGCAAGTAAATTTTAAAAAAGGGGTAATATTGATAATGTATGTGATGCATTTTTGCCTTTCCTGTCCTCTTCCCTTCTACAGGATGAATATATTGTCCAAAAAATGATGGTAGACATTCCATTCTCTCTTGAAATCTGAATTTAAAACATACATATTTTCCCATTGGTACATAATCAGGTTGGCATATGTGGAGGCACAACTGCCCCCCCTTGGCCACACCTTTGACTTGTGTAAAAAAATTCCTTTGGAGGAAATAAATTTATTGTTCAAAATCACCTCCATCACTTCCGAAACAAAGTTAATTATTTAATTAATTAATTATCTAAGTTTGTAAGCTCATGTACTGCTTTGTGGAATAACTCCAACCCCTGTTTGTACTGCAAAATGTGACAACTTAATATTTCAAAGATGTCCATGCCTGCAGAATAAACTGCTCTTCTCAATTAAACTCAGTCCGTCAATTCATGCCTTCAGTAAGGAATTGGATGTCTACAAGGGCACCTGCTAATTATAGCACTAGATCCAGGGCATCAAGCTCCTTGATGGCCAGTAGGCCTTGTCCTAGTTCACCAGATCTATGGACCTATGAACAAAGGGTATGAGATTCATCATTATAATCCCATATGCTGAGCATATAGTAGCACAAAATAGCCTAGCATGCTACTTGAACAGCATGTTTTTGTTTTATTTTGTCTTACTTCAGCTTATCCCTCATGCCTAAAAAGAAAACTCTTCAGTGTTTGTGTGTGTGTGTGTGTGTGTGTGTGTGTGTGTGTGTGTGTGTGTGTGTGTGTGTGTGTGTATGTGTTTGTGAGAGAGAGAGAGAGAGAGAGAGAGAGACAGAGAGAGTTTGTTTTGAATTTGGTTTGAATTAAAAATAACTGAACCAGTAATTCAATGAATTTTAGATGATTTATACAGTCGGTATCATTTAATAATTGTTAACTGAGTATTGTTTACAACATCTTTTTTCTATGTAAAAAATCACAAACAAGTATTTTCTGTGATATCTGCTGTGGTGTGTGACTTTCAGATTTCTTTATCTTAATTATAATGCATGTATGACATTCTGGCTTATTCATGCATTTCAAGAAGATAAATGCATAGTTATGAAAGGAAACTATTTGTACTTTTTAGCACAAGCAAAAATGCTCTGAATGTTAATAATGCCAATGCATCATACATTTTCATGGCCCTTCATAAAAGTTATTATTATTAGCAGTAAGTACCATATACAATACATCTGTTCCATTGTGAGTTTTAAAATGAAAAAGTCTAGAGGATCCATACAAGATGATTGTTGTTTAACAGCTCGCAGATAAAGCTCTGCTGGAATAATTCAAATCTGATAGGAAGGTTTTTCTTTGTTACTTTATTCAAGGTGCTACATAATTCAGAAAGTAGTTTGAAGGTTATTTAAACCTAAAAAAAATTAAATTTGTGATGCAGTAATAAAAACATTAGCTTTCCTGAAACATCTACAACTCAGGAGAGAAAAAAAAAGATCACTGCCTTTAATCTTCTAAAAAAAATATTTAATAAAAAATAACTTTCACAGATTGCCTCATCCTTCCATGACTTCCTTTTGAAAATTGATTGGTTTTGAATTAAATTTTACCCTGCTGAGAACAACTGATACAAGCAAACTTAATTTTTACAATTGTTAATATAACAGCAAGATCACAAAAAAAAAAAAAGATAGGAAAAATTCATTGACTGATATATTGGCAGACTGAAGGATGAAGAATTAAAGTTTCTTCTAAGACAAAACACCTGGCTGACAAAGTAGAGGAAGTAGAAAATAGAGAAAAAGAAGACATCATTTAAGACATGGAATCCCTGAGAAGATGAAAAAAACAATAAACATTATAACATCTGTGTTGCCAGAATACCAAATCTGTATGAAGCCCTTTCCTATAATGTAAAAAGAGCACATAGATCCTTAGCAAAACTTTCCATAATGACAGGATCTCTTTGTAGGTCCATTATTGAGAGATTCATGTTATATGTGTAGAACGAACTTGTCTTGAAAACAGCTTGGGCTAGTTCTCCAACTAAAATTGGTATAGATGTAAGATATGATAACTGTGTGCGTGAGACAATGGAAAAAGGAGAGGCTTGTTTGCCATTGTTCAGAACGTTAAGGAAGAACAAGATGAAGACTCACATTATCTACGTAGCGAAATTAAACGTGTTTCTTCAGAATGATACTGCACTATTTACTACTGTACTGTTTGTGTAAAAGAGCAATCTGATCCCTAGTTGTGAAGACAGTGAATAGAGTTACTCTGCTTTAATTAAGCAATTAGAATATACATGGCAGATAGTAGCTGCTTCATAAAATCTAAAAAATAGTTAACACCATAAAATGGGAAAGTATGAGATTATTTGCAGTTTGAAACACTGAAGTATTACCGTGGGCAACATCTATCCATCCACAACCCCTTTTTCCTGTTTTTGCACATGGGGTCAGGGTGTCATTTCAGTGGTGACATACTTAACAAAAATCTTATAGTAAAATAGTTTAGAAGCAGTCACCAAGTATCACTTTGGTACATGTGGCGAGCCTGAGAAATGCTTGAAGTGCTGAGGAATACCTGTGGGGACATTGTGAAATATGCTTGGATGTTGGTACAATTGATACTCATGGAAAACATGACAATATTGAGAACAGCTGGCTGTTTAGATAAATCTTTGTTATATGATAGAGATAGAGACAAGGAACATGAAATCAGTGTGCACATCTTTTGAATAATTTGCTTTTTAAGATATCAAAGGATATGGCTACAATGTGGAGTGTATATATTTTAAGATTTATTTGGAGTGGCTCACTTCAGAACTAAAGGGCTGAAGTTATGTCACTTCATTAGTCCATGGCTTTAGTTTAAACTTGTGGAGCAACTGTCTGGGGTGGGGAGGGAGGGAGGGAGGGAGAGGCATACAGTATTATAGCAGTTATGAGTCCCTGGTGGTGATGCTAAAGACTGCAGAGCTATAGTTGCCATAGGCAAATGAGGGACACCACCACCACTTGGGGGCATTTCCCAAATGGCACTATTGCACTGTCACTTGGGTAACTTCAACCTGTATGTCAGTGACTGGAGAGGAAGTACTTAATGGGAAGAAGTCTGCTGCAAGCAGAATATACTTCGCTGTAGACATCCTGGTACTGCTGCAGCTTCCAACACTTCCTTTACCACTACCACTTTCTACCCTTATGAGTGGGCCCATCTGGGGAATAGAACTATGACCTACATCGTTTTCCATTCCCCATCCCTCCCCATCAGTAGACCTGCCTTGGGGGAGAGGTAGTACTGAGTATGGAAGCAGAAATAATTGGAGGAGAAATGTAGCAGCTTACAGCTGCAGCATCAACCCTCCCCCCAAAAAAAATACTCCTCCCACCATCACTGCCCTAAGCCATTGTGACCATTTATATGTACAACAAGGCTAAAGAAACAGATTTCTTGCATATAAACTGATATTTCTTTATTGCATTTTGTGGGCCTGATTAGCCTCACTGGTAGTGTCAGTTTTCAGAGGGGGCCAGTGAAGAAACACTCTCAAGGTAACAGTGTAAAATGTACTAACCCGCATGTAGCACAAAGGATAATATTTCTCCTTGGTTGTCCAGTCAATATATAGACATAGTTTAATCTGCATATAGCTTAGGGTCCTTGGCTTTCCAGGTATCACCTAGCAGAGATCCTTCAATGTCAGACCTCCTGTTCACTCCATACATCACATTTCATAACTATGTTGCCTTCTTTTCCATGCTTAGCAGTTTTAAAAAAGTTTTCAAAAACACCTTTTTTTCTAACTGTTCTAAATGGTACTTTTTTGGCTTCATTGCCTGTATTTCCCATGGCAGTAGAGTTATTTTCTGGCTAATGATGCCTACACATCCCTTGGATTACATCTTTCCAATATTTTCTCTTATTCTTACTTGTCCCAGCTGTTTCTTCTTTACTTTTACTAATGTATATGCAGTCTGTTTTATTTTACTTACTTATCTTCTGCATATAATGGCACTTAGCTTGGGCAAGATTTTTTCAGCTCTACTATTTGTCTTGGCAATTTGCTTTCTTTGTGGAATGCTTCTTTTAATATACTTCCCCCTGTGCAAAGAAATGCATTTCATCACTGTACTTTTCCTTTAATAAAGTGGAGTTTTTTTTTTTAAATAAGACTTGATCTCAAACAAGGATCATAATTTCATACATATTGGCAAATAAATGTCATGACAGATTGAAAACAGTTGGAAAAAATCTATAAATACTCGGAAATGCAAATGTTCCCATACCTCTCAACCTCTCAGCTTTCAAAATCAGAGCAGATGAATATAAAAATCATAGCACTCAAAATTTGCCTATGTGAAATGCTAACACTGGGGTGTGGCACATAATGTGTAACTTTGTCTGCTTGTGAGGGCAAAATCTGTAAAATTAGGACCCATGTTGTGGTTCTAACAGATTCACAACTACATAACTGCCCTAGAAATGTATACTTACAATACTTTATCCATCTACATGGGCATACTTCCATAAACCAAACAGTAAAAAGTAACAAAGCCAAGTGGCCACATTTTAAAATGAGTACTTTGAGATTCGATGCTCACTGTGCTTGTTACACACCCATAATGTACATCTCATACACACATACACACACACACACACACACACACACACACACACACACACACACACACACACACACACACACACACAAAGCACATGCATATATTTTACACCTCCCATCTGGAACTAAATCCCAACAGAAATCAGGTAGGTAGATACTTTATACTTGTTGAAAAGCAAGCTGAAAGAGTCCCTTTTTAAGGAATGCACCTGTATCTGATACAAATAAAACGGTTAAGCATACAATGGAAATAAACCAATAAACAGGTGGCCAGGCAGTAGTTTGACACACAAATGGAGAATAATGAGTAAAATATAAATTTGTGTTTATTCATAAAACTAAAGCGCTTTAGTCCTGCTCGCTCAGGACTTCATCAGAATGAAGCTACAGGCACACTAATCCAAATGTAAATAGCACCATCAATATAACAAAAGTAATGATTTCATTAAGTTCTGAATTTACTCTTAAAGAATAATTAGATCCTTAAAGTGGTTATAGCATACATAAACATAAATAAACGTAAATAAAAGAATATGCCAAACAAACAGGCCACCTTAAAACAGTCCCTTACTTAATTCTTGTATTATGTAATGTATATTAATCGGTTCTATAACTTAAGTTTTTGTGCTTAGCTATGCAGTTTTTTTTCATTAATGAGCACTACAAACAGTACTGTTGCATATCTATGCTGTTCTACATATGTAACTTGTTTACCTGTACTTTATGACTCCCTAAAGCTTAATAATGTAAACTCTGTGCTGTATTGTATTGAACATCTTTTGCTTTTAGACATGCAACATTTGATTATTCTTATGTTAAATTTGTTTACTTGAAATACTTTGTGGAGCTTTTCTCCCCGGGCCTCCACTGAAAATGGGTTTCTGACCCAGTGGACTTTCCCGGTCAGCAAATGTCAATAAATAAATAAATGTAAAATGCAAACTAATAACTTCATTTGTAAAAACATCACAATACAGAATATTAACAAGCACTTTTATAGAACATTTTGTAAAATGATTGATTGTTAGAATGTCAAATAAAAAATAAAACTTAAATACAGTTCAGCTAAATCATAACTTCTGTCAAGTATTTATTTTGTCATTATCTATGTGTGAATATTTGTTAAAAATAAGAACTAGACAGAAGTACAGGTTAAAAAACAAGAGAGGAGTCCCTAAATAAACTAAAGAAATGTTTTTCTACAATTTTGAAGTTCTCCGCTTCAAACTGGCTTCATGGAAACATAATCATTAAGCCCAGGGTAACTAAAGGCATTGAGTCTAAACTGCCACAGTAGTTCTTTGTATTGTAACAAAGTTTCCCAATCCCCAAGTCTGGGATCCTTGTCAACCTGCTCTAAAATACCAAAAAGGAATTCATCATGTGTAGCCTTAAAAAGTGAATGCTTGCATAGGACATTATTATTATTCTTAGCTTTTATACCATAAATATACTTGTATATTTGCTTCTTTAAAGCTCCTTCTGTCTTCTCTATGTAGAAGCATTCACATTTCTTGCAGATTGCTAGGTAAATAATTCCTTTGCTACAACAGTTTTCCTTCCTAAAAAATCTTTGCTGTGGGCAGCATTTTCTAAGTTGACGTTTTCCTTTTCAAGAATAAAACAACATTGCCCGCAGTTGCCACGTTTTTAGTATCACTACTTTTTGTCTTAAATTTGTTATGGGAATTAATTTCAAATATGCTCTTCAAGTTTCACCCAGTTTTAAAAACAAATGAGGAGTCACCTCCTAAAACTCCCACAAAGTCTGAGTTAAACCTTAACATATTCCAATTTTTTCTAATAATATTCTTAATTCTGGGTGCAGCGTAATTAAATTCAACAACCATAGTCTTATGAAATGTTCTATCTGAGTTACTGGGTTCCACATTGTAGGTATCAGGTGTTACACCTAGCAGTGGCTTGTATTTACCCCCCATCCTGCCACTACTTCTTCGCAAAAACAAGCTCACTGGGATATCCCCTTTAAAATTACAACCCAGAAATTAACTTGATTTCTTCCACAAAATTATCATAATGGAAGGTAATTCTTGTGGCATGTACACATTGCTTCTTTATCAAGCTGTTTTTCTGTTTAAAAGGATGTGTACTGGTAAAGGGCAAATATGAGTTACTAAATGTTGGTTTACTGTGCACTGTAGACCTGAATTTCCCTTCTGATATTTCCATACTTGTATCTAAATAATTAATTTTATCCTTATGGCACTTGTGTGTAAATCTCAAAAATATGGTGGTGTTACTAAGGTGACTACTAAATTCATTTATCTTAGTCTCCAGTCAGTCCCATACAATAAAGATGCTGTCCAAAAATCTTACACATAGCTTAATAAATGACCCGAAAGTTAAACTGAAAATAAACTTCCTCTCCCAACCTAGTAAAACTAGGTTTGCATAAATGGGGACACAGGCAGTGCTCATTACGATACCTTTTTCCTGCCAGAATGTTTCCCCCTCAAAAAATATAAAATTATTTTCAAGGACAATACCAATCAATTCAGCTAAAAGACTAATGTCTTGACGCTTAAGACTTACTTCCAGAGGAATAGATGAAAAAAGATCAACTATATCAAGATTCAAACAAAGAATACAGTCAACAAAACAATGTATTGCAAATGCTATCCTGTTTTTAGCAATGTGATTATTTTGTAATATTTTGTGCTGGCAACTGTAAAGCACAAGATATTTACCATTATGTACTGGAAACCCACTTCTAAATGAAGATATCACTGCCAAACTATGCAGTCATGCATTCAAAATATTGCTTGTAAATCTGCAGATGTCTTTCTCTATCTCCGTTGTAAATATTTGTCTGATCTGCTTTTGCTCTCTTTATTTGATGTATTAAATCATTGACTTTGTGGGTCTTGATCAATGCTGCAAAGGGTCTGGTAACTAGCCCACCTACCTGGTTATCAAATGTTAATTAATAAATACATATAGAAAGAGAGAGGGGGGGGTGAGAGAGGGAGAGGTGTCCTCCTTTTTGTGTCCTGCCTCTCTTCTTAATATAAAAATATGCTTTTTTTAAACACGGTGATACATTACTCAAAGGACTTCTACTCATTCTTCAGATTTACAATGATTTAAAGTTCACCATTTTTTTTTATTTTTGCCTCAACATTTTTTTTTTAATTTTAATCTATTTCTTAACCATGCAAGCCCACTGGACAAAGTGTCCTTTTTCAGGGGTGAGCTAGGAGCACGGTCTGGTTATTATTTGATTTGCTCAGAGTTAAACAGTGGGCAAATGGAGGTGTAAGGAATCAAACCCTGCACACTTGACTACAGGAAGCAGCTCATTAATAGTTCGAGCCTTAATCCTCTGTGATAATCTGCAAGACATTCAGCTTTGACTTTCACTTGCTAACATCCATGTAAAACCACTTTGCTGAACACTGCAACATGAGCAGCGATAGTTTCAGACCTTTTTTTCATACAGGTAGATGCCCTAGTTTCGAAGGCAGCAGATGTGGCACTAAATGGAAACCTTTTTTTTTAATACTCTCTCATGAAGGGTAAAATCAGTTATTGTATTATCCTTAACTGGGTTGTGGTGGTATATTTCTGCTGTAGTAACAGTTCTGTTATAAATGCCTGTGTAACATGCACTGCCAGCTAAGCTGGAAAGTCAGTCCCAAATGTGTCACTTGTGGCCTATTATGGATATTCTAGATTCATAAAAATACACATAGAAGGAAAAATCTCATGAATATAATTTTATATAACTGCATTTAATATCATCTATAAAGAAAATTATCCTGCTGATAAACTGTTGCTTGTGACTGATGTGGTAATTTTTCATTTCTTGCCTACAACCAAGTAATGGAACATACACAGCCCACATTTCACTCTGCACTGTAATGACTCACTGCTTGACAGTAATATTTATTATTAATATAACCTATTTCATTTCTTTCTACTGTTTTACATATGTCAATCAATCACTTCTTTGCCAACTATGTGTTAATTTATTTAGCTTCAGTATCTGATCTATCAGTGTTGTCGGGACTAATTCTTGAAGTATAGTCTGAGTGACAATAGCAGACTTTACTTACCATTGCTACAGCCAGTCCAATCACAGTCAGGATACCGAATGGAACTAAAATCACACCCATTCCAGAACCACTGCCAGGGATGGCATCAGGAATTTTAGTCACATTGAGACTTGCTTCACCACTTGGTACTGTAACAGTTTCCGTGACAGTTCTGTCTGTGCTATGGGTTGAGTCCGACTCACCGGTTGTACTCAGAAAATAAGCCACTGTTGTAGACATATTGTAGTTCATGATGCTGCCTTTGTATTCAGTGCTGCTGCTGGTCACTACTTTACTGCATGGATAGGTTTCAGAGCCTTCTTTAGACGTCCTCCTCTGAGGCAAGGAACATCCTAGAACAATTTACAAATTTCATTCCATTTATTGGTTTTGTATCCACAGTGTTGTTTTCTTGATCTGTAGGATGAAGACATTAAAATAATGGCAATTACCTTTTTAATTCTAGGAAAAAATATAAATATGTTGCTCTTTCATTTAATGTTTGTTTTTATTATAATGCTCTGTAAACTGATCAGCATTCATCGATTTGTTTGTTAGTAAGGTAAATGAACTAACAGTGATTATATATTGACATCTTGCACTGCATCCATCACACAACAATGATGTTCACAGCTAGTATTCCACAGCCTACACAGGACTGTATAAGTAGGGTACAAAAGGTATTACAGGTAAATGAAATTTCACTTCATACAGATAATAAATTAATTTTACTGAATAATGCAAATCTAAGATGTTACTCCTATCAAAATGGAAATAAAAGTTTGATATGAGAACCAAGGTAATCTTTACTGTAGAAATTCTAGCTGAGTTACAAATAGCTAGAAAGGGCTTTTTCAAGATAACTTCTTTCTAACTTGCAGTGTTACTGGATAGAAAAGTTAACTTCAGTGTAATAGACGTAAGCAGGTATGACAAAGCACTGATACAGACTGAGAGCTATTAGTCTTATTATAGTTGGTTTAATTGCTCATGGAGTCTATCTACAGAGAATACATTGGTTCCTTAAGATATGCCATTTAGATTGCTTCTAAAATTAAGAGTCATTTATTCTCTTGGTCTCCCTGGGCAATGTACTCTAAGCCTCACAGCGTAGCAAGTGCTGAACAACTATGCTCCCCTTGGATGTAACTTATGACAAAGGGAACAAATAAACCCACAACAGGCTCCAAGAGTTCTAAAATATTATGCACTCCAGTATAGATGCTAGTTTCAGGACATCTGTAAACAATTCTGATGCCAATTTAGTTAAATATATGAAGTGTCCTTGGCACAGTCCCACTTGGGCCTGATACCATATCTGCTCAAAGAAAGGTGTTCAAGTCATGCTGTAGTGGCAGATAACATTCCTAGAGTTTTAGGAGGTCAATAGGTGGCAGCTGGGAAACCATAGATATACCATTTCAAAGAAAGACCTTAATGAGCAGAGTTTTAGGTTTCTTAGGAGATGAAACACAACAGAGGAAAAAGTAAGTAATTTGCATGCAACACAGCATTCATAGCACAACATTCTAGGCAAAATTAATAATAAAAAGGGATAATAAAGGGAGAATAAAGACAGAGCTTTGTTATCCATACTCCATCAAGGTTTTATCCAGCTGAGGCTAAGATGCATCTTATATTGGTATCCTGGATCTGCCATTCAAATAGATTTGGATCCAGTGGGAAAGTCATTTTCTAAAACCAAACCACATAGTTTATCAAAACGGACTTGGTTGACTGAGTCAAAATGCATTAAATAGGTCAGCAAATAACCTGAAAGCTAATCACAGATAGGAGCAACAAAGATGAATTTGCCAAATTTGCCGTATTGAAAAACTAGTTCTGATCTCTGAGATGTTAAAATATGAAGGAAGGCCAGTTAGGTTGAAAAGTGCAAGACATCTTTCCCTTGCATGAGTCATGTCATGCTGTTTCAGATGATCATCTACAACAAAACAGCACTTGATGAGTTTGCCTCTGAGTAATAGCACTATAATTCACATGGAAGCAATCGTGCAGGATACATAAATATTAAAGTTGTTTTATTATATAAAAATCCTTATGTATTCTCATGTATAACACCTTACATACTCAATCTGAATTGTGACTAGAGCTGGAATATTTAAAAAAAATATGTAGTCTTCCTTAAGGAATGATTTTGATTTATCATGTGATCACTTTTATGGTTATATATGGTATATATGGTATTAACATATTCAAATTTAGAAGGTATAACTTACTGGGACAACAGAGGCTTTTTAAATGTTTTTTTTAATACAATTAAAGTTTTATATACATCAAGTGAACTTTCAGACATTGGGAAGTACCTTTCTTGTACAAAAGACTGAGTTGCACTTAACAATATGGTACCTTAGCAGTCATTCCTGTAAGGGGATTAGAAGTCAGTGCATTTAAAGACACAGACTGATAATGTTGTCTGTGTATGATTGCAGTTAACATTTAGCAAGCAGAGATTGTCACAATATGGCAGCAACAGTGTAGCTAGCCTATCAGCGAGGCTTAGGAGCAGGGTACCCATCCTATCACTCTGGCTTAGAAAAACTGCCAGAAGAAAAGACCATGCCAGCCACACTTAAAACATAAGATGATGGTTTAAAACCTCAGATCTTTTTATTGATTTCCTTGTATAATAAGTTCAACTGATAACAGACATGCAGTTGCAAAGCAAACGTCACTATTAGTCATTACTTATGCCGAATAGTCCTTAGACATTTAACATTATTTAAAAATATGTAGTTTACTTATGGAATTATTAAACAACATTACGCTTTCTTACTTTATGATGGTTGGCAAATGGTTAGGAATCGGATGTGTGCTGCAGAAGCATTACAACTTGTTTCAGTTTGTTGACAGTCATTTGTAAAACAAACTGAATTCATCACCAAAATAAAATGAACTTCTTGTAGCTCACAGTTCATTAAAATAAAGCAACAGATATGTTCTCATAGTAACAGGGTTTGACAGGTCATATGTCTTTTTTTATAAACAAGAAACATCTTTATTAAATTTTCATTTATAACATAGACAATCATACATTTATATAAATGAAAATACACCATTGTGACATAATTGTAGTTGCAAGTATTATACATCAGAAATCATATTGATATAATTTTAGTTGCGAACATTATACATCACTTATAATCTATCCAGTCAAACGCTACATAGCTCATCCAAATCCTGCCTTCTTTTAAACCTCATTCCTTCTCTGTATGTATTGTTCCCACAATCTAAATTCAGACCATGACATGTAAAGCAAAGCAGCTAAATGAAACCAAGAAGAACTTAGGGTCAGTGGTTACCCCATGCATTTATTAGAAAAAACTAAAGAACATATTATATCAATAATAATAGATATTGATTTAACATCCTCTTAACTTTATTATATATAATAATATTAATAATAATATATAAATATTACTAATGGCACAGGAGGATAAGGATAAAAATATAATAGTTGGTGAAAACCTACTTTAGTTTAAAAATAAAAAACATTAAAAAAAAAAAATGGTTATGGTTAGGATTATTAAAATTGATTGGACAGGCACAAGACAGCAGCGAATCATGATATTTGCTTGTTACAACTGTAGTTGTTGCAATGATGATTTAAAAGTAGTGATACTCATAAAAGTGATACATTTTTTAATCATCCCGACAGGAAAAGAATATAAATTCTTTGGATAACTTTATTTCAATTTCCCAGGTGTGTAGGTGCATTACCAGGGAGGGGAGGATTTGTTCTTGGACCTGAGGGGACTGAGGGGAAATGGATTTGTGTCAGCTTGTATACCCTGGTATAAATGCATCATTGTATCATTAAAAACATATATTGCAAAGAATACAGCAGAGACAAGATTAGTAATTTTTAATAAATGAAGGGCATGTTTATATTACAATGTTTAAGTGTGTGTCAAAAATATATATAGTTGATGTCATTATAATTTTCATACTTGTTCCCACAATTCCCATTTTTCTTCTATGTAATTTGCTCCTACCCTTTTCTAAAGAACCCATTTCAAGTTGTTTTATGTCTGTTACTATATTCACTACTTTTAGTACAGTTAGCTTTGACTTTGATTTCCATTTTTTAGTAATTGCTTTTTTGGCAGCCACCATAATTAAACTCAGCAAGGCGTTACTATGTCTAGGCAGTTCTAATTCTGTATCACAGCTCAGAAAAATCATTTCCCTAGATACATCAGTTTGCTCACCAAGTATCACTGATAGAGTAGCCTGCAGGGAAATCTTTAAAGTCTGCCAAATCACTAAACTCCCAGAAAACATGCTCCCAATTACCTCTTTCTTCCTCATCACACCTCCAACCTTTGCTGTCTCCCTGAGGAAAAATTCTCTGGAGTTTAATATATCTTGAGTTTTTCTGTGGCATCAAATAACATTTGTAATTTTTTTTCTGCAATATCCCATATTTGGGGATAGACATGCACCCATACAACATGCTGTAATGTTCCAAACTGAATATATAAGTACTTTATCCCATAAACTTTCTAGCCCACTCTCTTCTCAGTAGTGAACACCTAACTAAAAATTAAAAAGATCAGTGAGGGTTTGGGATCCCTCCTAGCTACCAAGAGATATACAAGTACATATTTGCTGACCTACAGGAAAATCTAGCAGTCAAGGCTAGCTGGTAAGACTATCCAGTTGCAGGAGAACAGAGAGAAGTTATTCCTGTTCAGCTGAGGAGGTTCTTCTCCCTAGAGCTGTTGATGTGACAAGAACCTAACTATTATATCTAACAAGGAAGATCCTCTGTGGCCACTTTGAATCCCATGTAATAAATCACCCAAGTGGAAGACAACAGACAATTACACCTGGAATAGAAAAAAAGATGAATAGTATAACCAGAAAGCTTGCCACTGAGGTCATTTACAAAGAAGGGTGTCTAGGAAAAGAGTGCCTTGAGTTCATAGGACCTACAACAATACATTTATCAAAGGCTGAACTGCTACACAGCAAATGCAGACTAAAGAATAGTAAATTAGACCCCCTATATGTACCCTTTTGACAAAGAATTTAGTTTTGACGCCTTACAAGGGGTAAAGATATCTGCCAGCTTCCCACTCTCACTCTAAGTGACTTAGGAGGAACATAAACATCCATCTCAGTCCAGAGTAGCTGCATTTGGAGCAGGAGCCACACTCCTAAAAGTTTGTACCACCTTTGGGAATGAGAAGCACCATCATTGCCCTGATTTACACCCTTAGAAGAAACTGGCAGAAGAAGAAGAACCCATACAAGGACCCTACTAATGTGGAAGAAGGAAGGAGAAAGGTGGGCTCTTGGGGGCAGGGATACTTGTAAAAAAGACTTCATCAAGTGGTAGGATTAGTTTTAGATTAACTCCCTTAATATATGGCCAAGGGAACTTATAACAGACAAGCATGCCTTTCAGTCAGGAAGTTCAAGACCCCAGTAGGGAAAGGTTGTCCATGAGTAGATAGACAGAAGTTGTCAAATAGGGGATTGCCAAAAATCAGAGATGAGTCCTAGCCATGACCTCCACTAGGGACAAAGGGCAAGCCATATAAGTGCAGATAAGACCAATCAACAGGAATTCAGTGCATCCTCAATTATTATATCAAGCTATCCTGGGAGGCAACAGGCAACCCCCTACATAAAGACAGCTGATTCTGTTTGAAATAAAGAGTGATGTTCCTAACTAATGTGAATCTCACTCATGACCTTGCTGGAAATCAATAGGACCAGAAGACAAACATTATAAACACACTTCTATTCTGCACCTGCAAATAAAACAGACCAAATTATTGTAGTACTCCCTAGAACTTTGCTTAATCTGAAAAATCAGACTGAAAAAGTTTTTCAGAAAAAAGAAGTCTGTTGAAAGAAACATTTCAACTGAGTATAACAATGTTTAACTGCTTCTTCTAAAAAACTGGACTCTGATAATGATTGCTAACTCTATTCATGAAATGTTTGATTTTGGTGATGACTTGCAAGAAACTAATTAATTTCAGATGAAAATGATCATCAAGGGAGAAGCCATAACTTAAGGTGCCTGATTTTAAATGCAACAGTATGTTTCTACCAGCTAAGTGAATGCATTTGTTAATGTTTTTGAACATGTATGTGCTAGTGAAATGCAATGTGTTTGTTAAGCACAATTATATCTAACAGACATTATAATTTAACAAAACAGGAATGAGAAGCTTTGTAATACTTAAAGTCAGAGAAAGAAAATATAGTAGTATGCAAATATTACAGAGGTGGTAATGTACTTATTAAGAATCATACAAGTTATACCAGAATGTGCTATACAGTATTAAATAAAGAAAAGGAATACAGCTTGGCACATAACAGTTGTAAAATGCAATATAAAAAGAATTTGTTTGAACCACTGAGAACAGGTGAGTCTTTGGGCTTAAGTAATGAAGATGTCCAAAAATTATATATTAAATGTCCCACTGATTCTGTGCTTTATGCTGTTTCAAAGAATCATAAGGGGATGTGGAATCCTGTTAGTAGGTCAATATTTCTAGAGTGGTAGTATTCAGCAATATAGAGATTTATTGCTAGATAAAATTGTAATAGATTTTGTTAATCAGTAAGAGTCATATATAACAAGTCAAACAGAATAAACAATGGCAGGAAACATTTTTTGTTAACTTTAGATGTAAGAAGTGTATATTGCAGTATAGTACATAAACTTGGTTTAAGGGCAGTGGCGCAATTTGTAAGCGAAGAACCCACTTCCTCTTTTATGATGTCTTCATTGC
The DNA here is from genome assembly GCF_019279795.1 of Protopterus annectens. NCBI lineage: Eukaryota > Metazoa > Chordata > Ceratodontiformes > Protopteridae > Protopterus > Protopterus annectens. The sequence continues at coordinate 1,308,229,093 of NC_056739.1, forward strand.
ATTTTTGCTTCACACACAATATTTTCAGGTTTGGGCAAAAGTGGTTTCTGAAGAAACAATGTGCCTCCATAGCCCTGTTTTCTCCATCATATGCTAATATCTTTATGTTAAAATTTGAAGAATTTTAAATATAATGAATAATTTATTTCTCTAAGCAATATGTGTTTGTTATACAGATGATTTGTTATTTTTGTATAAGGGAGGTAAAGTTTATGCAGAAAATGTTGTTAAAGGGTTAGATGGCAACACATTGGGGTGTTAAGTTGACCCATAAAGTCACAAGTAAATCTGTTTCTTTTTGATTTGACAGTTTATGGCAGTGTGGGTAACATGAAACAAACCAAGTTATTTCAAAAAGAAACATTGACTAACACATTGTTACATGCAAACACTGCATATCCACAACATTTAATTGCAACCCTTCTTTGGGTGAATTCATTACAGCTAAGTGTAATGTAAGTGTGATCCTAGTCATTTGAAGGAAATATTTGATGGTATTCAGCACAGATTTCATAAGAGAGGTTATGCACAGGAAGTGATTGCTAAAGCCAGAAATAAAATTGTGCAAGGTGAGGGAGGGGGTACAGGTTGTGGTGGGCACAGACAGATAAAAGAGAAAGAAGTTATTTCAGATAACATCTGTTGTGTTTCTAAATAAACCACAGTTTCATAATGTTTTCCACGAAATATAAGAAGGAACTAGAAACTAGTTTTAGAGGTTCAAAACGTTTTACCCAACCTTTAAATATTGAGGAAATTTTGTCTTATAAGTTAAATGGTATCAGAGATAGTTGTGTTTATGTAGGTATTCAAATATGTGGAGAATGCAATATGTGTTATGCCTTGAAAACTCTCACATTTAACATAAACGGGAAAAATGTTAATCGGAACATGGATATTCTTGTGAAAGCTACAGGGCTGTATGCACTATTAAATGTGTTTGCAATCTATCTAAATAGTACATAGGACAATTTAAACTAATGGCGAATATATTATTTAAAGAGGATGCTCGATTTGTAAGAAATACAATTCTATCAAGTTCATATTTGCACATGCATTATTAGAATGTGGTGCCAGTTTTGATTATTTCAGGTTTTTAGTAATAGCATCAGTAAAGTTACTCAGTGGTGGGAACTTTCAGATGGCACTAAAAATATTAGAAGCTAGGTTAATTTTAAAATAAAATACTATAACACCCAGGGGCATAACTTTAGAAGTACACTGCAGCATGTATATAACTGTTGCATGATTATAGGCTTTGCCATTCAGTACATATCTTGTTGTTTAAAAAGGTCATGTGTTTGTGTGTGTGTGTGTGTGTGTGTGTGTGTGTGTGTGTGTGTGTGTGTGTGTGTGTGTGTGTGTGTGTGTGTGTGTGAAATACTGTTTATTTGGTATATTGTGTGGCAATAAATATTTTACCTTTCCATGAAGATGGAAGTCCTTCTAGAAAGTAAGGCATTCATTTTGTTTGTTGTATGCACAGTTGCAGAACAGACATGTGCATATAGTTTTATCATTTTGTGAAATACATTGTATACCCAAAAGATAAACAGTCTGGCTAGGGCGGAAAGGGAGTTGAGCAGCCTTTCAACAAGGGAAGTTGAATATTCAGACAAATCTCAAAGGGGAGTTTGCCACAGGCATCTAGTGGCAAGAGTAATCTATGCCTCCCTCAATTGTCTTCAAAAGAACTGAGGACAATTAAACAAATGTTAAATAAATAAATAAACAAATTAAACTACATTCTTGAAGTGATTCAAGGAATGGACATGTTAGGACTGGGAACCTCCAAGCAGCGACCCTACACCCCTAAACACTCCAGCTGATCCAGTATCTCATAGGATGCGGAAAGCGTAAGGATATTTTAAAGAATGTATATGCAGGCCTGCAGGATACTCCAGTTCATGACACCCCATACTGAGCAGGCCTCCTTGAGGGGAATAGAGATAATGGCCTGAGAGACCCAATCCCAAACTTTATATGAGAAAATTAGAATCACTAACAGAATCCAAACCAGAAGCTTAAGGTGTCATGGTAGGAAGAGGCACCCTGCAAGGAGGGAGAAGCAGAAACATACAGCTAGGTAAAGGGCAGCCTGATGCATTGAGAAGTGGAGGCCCTGACAAAACAAACCCAATTGAGGAGATCTCAAGGCACTTGGGCCCTTTAACTCACTAGAGTCCAAGTAAGGCATCTGACTCCCACATAAACCATACAATACCTACAAAAGATGGGTGGACTATAGGAAGTAGGACTGCTGTAGGTTTTACATGACCCTTGCAAATCCCTTGCTTTAACCCAGAACCAAAGGATCTAAAAGTGGTGGGGACTAGCTCTTGCCCACCTTAAAGCTTTAAGCATCCTGAAACATAAGGTGCTAAGGCTCTTCATGAGAGTAGGGTTTGCAACAAAGCAGCTTAGGCTCACACGGTTATGGCCTCCATTGTACTCAAGCAGACATGCCTTGGTAAGTCTGGCCTCCCACAGATAGAATGAGAAAAGCTTGGGCAGGATGAGTGGGCCATTAGTACAGAATTTCAGGGAGATCTTCACACAGAAGACTCTCCCATGGGACTGTAATTGAAGAGGACAAGTGAATGCTCTCAAAATCATCACCTAGGAGTCTGACACTGGGCATCCCCTTAAATAGGGCCGACAGAGATACTGCTTCTTTCAAAAGACTAGGATTAGAATCAGGCCTGGAAGTGGTCTGTGACCAAGAACTTCAAGCTCCTTTCCAACCACCTCAAAAATGGGGGCACCCAAAAGCTTAAAGAATCCCCCTCGCTTCTTCTAAAGGCCACATTAGTGAGTACTTAGAGTTGAGGGTAAGAGTAGGCAGGTAGGGACAGTCACTCCCCCAAGAAGAAGAATAGCAGCCTCACAACCAAAATGTATTGTAGGGCCATCTTTGTAGGCCCTTTGCAGAGGAAAAGAACAGACTCATACGAAGAAGACGGAGCAAAAACAACATGTGCACTCTTTCTGCCAAGCCCCGCAAGAGGAAGCCTCAACAATAGCCTAATTTTACTCTGGAACTTATAGTGGTAGGCAGAATCATTAAGACAGCCTTGCAAGTTCCAAGTCAGGTAACAGTATGTCACTTCTGACCCTTTGCCTATGGGCCTTCCTCCGTCTTTCAAGAGGGTGCAATCTCAGCAAGAAGAAAAGCATGCACTCTGAAAATGAAGGATCTGCCTAGTACCAAAGAAGGCATGTAGCAGGGACTACAGTCCATGCCTAAACAGCATTCTCCTAGGAAAGAATCAGTCAAAGGCCCACTGTAGTTGTCTCTCAGTGGTGATGATCATAAGCAAGCCACTTAACAAAGGTACATCTACCTACCACATTAGTCAGAGTTTCTTCAGAAGACAAAAATCAATTGTTGAGGTGCAGCTAAACCAGCACTCCAGTGTCCTTTTTGAAGAAGAGATTATACCTAACCCCATGCTCAGGGATGGCCTAAGTAATTACAAGGGTGATGCCTTCTTGGTGGTCTTCTATCTTGGAGAGATTATGTGACTTCATAGTCACAGTGTAAAAATGGGGAATGACCTCTCGTATCAGGATTTCTAGGAGGGTATACCATCTCTACCCCACAGAAATGAACTGCTGAATATTTTGATGGATACTTTCTACTACTTTGCATGTTTTGCAATTTTCATTTGTTTCTCATGTTCAGGATA